>NC_083470.1:8607500-8907500 GCF_030014155.1 Tachysurus vachellii
AACCCTACAAAGCTAAACATGTTAATAATAATGTGTTCAATATATCATTTGGTGAAAGCAACAGAACAAAACTTTGAGAATGGCAAATTCTCACGCTTCTTGTTTTAAAAGAAGACTACTACTAAACAACATGAAAAATCTTCTACAAAAAAGCTAGGACAAAATGAATTGCAATGCACTACCACAAATAAGTATCCACATGTATGTTTTAAACCACACCACACTGTAGTTCAGTCTCTAACAAAACCCTCTTTAAAACTGGGACCATAATTAACAACTATCATTAACAAAACATCACCCTTATGTCATAATGTAATCTGTCATCAGTCAGAACATCTGCATACACATCCTCTTTCGGCAAATAATTGCGTCCATTAAGAGCATGTATAATTCACAGTATTTTTGCTGACTGTGTCACTCAGACATTGCTGTATAGCAGGATACAGGATGGAACCAGGAGCTTCTGCAGTGGAAGATGGTGAAAGATAAAAGAGCAACATGGGGAGCAATGTGTCACCTGTGCTAGTGGAGAGAACTCACAAGAGTAGCTAAGACTTTTTTTGAAGGCTATATTCATTAATCATTACTATAGTTATTTACTGCATATATGATTCTTTATAATTTGGTAATGATTCCATAAAAGTGTTTTACAAATTCTAATAATGCCTTATGAAGTGAAGCTCTAATAATGTGTTATAAGTAATTCTTTAATATGTTATAATCATTTTGTAACGCATGCAAAGTGTCACTATGTCACTATGTCATATGGTGTACAACCATAGTGGAAAAGTACAAATTATTATAATAGCACTTGACTATAAAGTTTATGACCCTTTTTTGATATAAATAAATCATAGTACTTTCACTTGAGTTTATTTATTTATTTGGGTATTTTTAATAAAAGAGAAGAAAAGTACAGAGAAGAAAAAGAAAAGGAAGAAGAAGAGTAAGAAGAAGAATGAGCAACATAAGTTGTCAAGCATCTTTATTTTAAAATGCTTTAAAAGAAACAGCATGATAATGATCTGCAAATTACGTGAGACGCAGATCAACATGCAAAAACATATACAAGTCATTAGCTAGCAGTAGGCAGGACTAGCAAGCCAGATCTTTTGATGTTTAACTGTAAGCAATCTCTGTATTAAACTGAAGATGTTTCACACCGATGTTCAGTTACTGTATGTGTGCTGTTTTAGATATACTTTAAAGTTCTGCTACATCGTTTAGAAATCACACAAAATAACATATGTATGGTACAAATATTGGCATCCTTGCTAGATAACTAACAATGTAGCTAAATGCATGGATCAATTTACTTGCACTGAGCTGACTACATTAGCAAACTACCAAAATCTCAAGAGCATTTGCTTAAGTTAACCTACTAACAATAACAACTTTGGAACTCGTAAGTCTATGCTGCAAATATGAAAGTGTGTAATTGTTGTTTTCTGTGAGTTAGCAAGCTCAAAACTTAGTAAGTTTTCTGACACAAGTTTTCTTGCAGACTCTCTGGAAGGACAAAAATGAGGCTTGTAAGGGAATTAGCTGCTATTACATAAATAATAATAATAATAATAATAATAATAATAATAATAATAATAATAATAATAATAATAAATAAATAAATAAATAAATAAATAAATAAATAAATAAATAAACAAACAAACAAACAAATAAATAAATAAATAAATAATAGCTATTAATGAATGTTCCACAATATAAGCACAAATGAAGAAAAAGTATGGCATCATTCATTAATTAATACAAATATGATTATTGACTAAATGCTGTGGCATAAGAGAAATAAAATATTTCCGAACATGTTGTAAAGTGAAAAATAATTAACTTGGTGGAGAAAGGCCCTCTGTTACACCCTTAATCATATTGCGCAACCTCATCATTGATTATTTTCCTATAACCATAAACCCTATGTTTTATTCCTTACATTAAAATGCAGCAGGATGGGATTGTGCTTTGATGGACATAAGTCAGGTGCCTGAAGAAGCTGGTTTGGATTGTAACACTGGTAGAAAAGCAAGGGTATTTTTTCTGAAATGTTATCAGTGTGAACTGACCTTAAAGCTGTAAGGAGAAAAAGGAGTTCTTCAGTTTGTCATAAAGGTGTGAAAGGGTTTATACAGCAAATGCAGAAACACATGCATATATGTGTACACATATGGAAAAATACACATCCTGAGCAGAAATGATCACTTATATACAAACATTTGCCACTTTTTTAAATGATATGGTCTCCCATCCTCTAATTCGATTAAAAGATCTTGATGTGTGAAAGAGAGGCCAGATGTTAGAAGCCTTCTTGACTATGATGACTGAGACATTTCCTCTAACAGCTTGTCAGCCTTACGGCATGGGAGCGAGGAACCTGAGATGAGATCTCACCAGATCAAAGCCCACTTCTCTAGCAGACACTGTAATTCCTTACAGCCTTCATGAATCTAACATTCAGCCTTATTATGCATCCAGCCCATATTCTGCTACCGTAAAATGTCATTCAGGAACCAGTGATCACTGTATATAATTTCATATTTACATGCATGCTATGTGATTCAGTTATGTGCATGCATTAAATTTTGTAAGCATGACTGGTCTAAGGCTGAAAGCTCACCATTAAGGGTCTGTCAAGCACAGTGAGACAAGCTTATGATTTCAGGCTTTATAAATAATCTTGACTTGTTATTTCATTGATCACCAAGGTTTGCTGTGCAAAACAACAAAACATTTAGAGCCAAAGTTCTTTCCATTTGATGATCATAATTTCTTAACAACCTCTAAATGAATTTTCATGGTAGACCGAGCACTAATGGCATCCATAAAATTGTCTTTCCCCCCTTTCGTTTTCTCACTCCTCCATTCCGAGCTACAGGAAGTGAGCGAAGCTGCTGTAGCTAGATCAGCTGCACGTGAACATGTTAGCATGCGTCAGATCACTCATGCCCTATTTGTCTGAGCACAGCTTGGCGCCTAGCAAGCGAAAGCGGAGCTTTTGTTACCCACTCAGGCAGCCCGGCACTGAGATGCCCAATTAAGTGTGAAAAGCTGCTGAGCTGATGTTGGAGTACTGATAATTTATGCTAATAGGGTCTTCTCTATAGCTCGCTCCCCCACCTTCAAATAACACCCTCGCTAACATTCCTCTTACCCCTTAAATAACATTATTTTCTCAAAAAAAAAATGCCCATCTCTCAAATCGCTGCACCTTTCCTGAAACTACTGTTATTGTGACAAATAATGGCACCCTCCCAAAAAGAACCCCTCCGTCGTTCTTTTCTTCTTTCCTCCTCTCTGCCGCTTTCAAACAGGGAATGTTGCAACATGGTGCATGTATAATGCATTATAATATGCATAATATGCTCTAAGCCAAAAGGCTGTAGCAGCAGTGTAAATTCTTTGATTACATGGCAGACATGCAGAGGGGTAGTCATGGTGTTGCTCATAAATAACTCCATCTGGAGGGTTGTGTTTAAGAGTAATAAGCATGTACCACCACTGTCATCAGCCATGCAGGGGTCTGGAGCTCGATCTCACCACACACAGAGGAAAACACCCACCAGTCCACAACTTTAGGTACCATGCCTTCAGCTCTTCAGAGAACTGATTTTGTATAAAAAAAGATTTGAGGAATTGCAAGTGGATCTGTATGTGTGTGTGTGTGCGAAGGCAGAGGTATAGTATGGCAGATGAAAGCAAGCAGAAATTGCATGAATTTCTATACGCTGTTAATGGAACAGCGCTGAAATCAGGATCACACGTCAGCAATGCTAAAACCTGACCACAGATATATCAGGTTTTTCTGCCTCAGCTAAACACCAGCGCAACATCAAATACTGATGGATTTTATATTATTCAACAGCGTTCTCTAAGCCATACCCAATTAACCCTAATATTCGCCCACAGGGCTAAGATGCACCCACATACCTGCTCTGACAAACCAGTACACAAATCCATCATTCTAGATTAGCATTTTAATATGGTCAGCGTCGCCGACCACTTCCCTACAGCGCTATCCTCAAAAGTCGATCTGGAGATATGCATTAGGCAGGCCTTTTTAAAATGCAAATTTAATGATAATTACATTGGTCATCTCTGTACCTTGTCTCTAGTTATCTCTAAATGATGCTGTCACAAGTCTTATTCTTTTTTTAATCGGGTTAATTAATCATCAAAAGAGCCGCATTCTGACAAAAAGAGCAGGCAGGTCATTTGATAATGCATGCTGTGAGGGTAAAAGTGTAAATGCTGCCGTTTTTTGTGTGGTAATCGTCCATGATGCAGAAGAGCTACAGCTACAAAGGTTCAACACACATGCACTCATACCCACACATCCACATACACCCACACCACACCCACACACACACGCACACACAGAAGACAAATTAAAGGAAAACCCGGTGAATCTAATATGCTGTGGATGAGTAAATCCACATGTCTGCTTAGAGAGAAGCTTCACTGCAAATCAATAGAATCAGTAGTGATCTTCTGACTGATCACCTTTATTTTATGGTACACCTTTATTTTAACTCCTCTGTTGCAGGATGACCAAGGTATGATGGTTCACTGAATGGTTTGACGAGGACAGAAATTAAGTAACTACCATGTTATTGCCATCGCAGTCACCAGAAATCAACATTTATGATTCATTTTTGACCATCAAACATCATTTGATCGAATAATAGAGTTTCTCTTAATATGTCACTTCTATATATGGAGTTATATATAATACAGAGTTTCTGACAGCTAATATCAGGTGCGCACAATGTGTCGGGAACAAAATGTGCACAGCTCACCGCTGAAACAGAGACGTGGAACGGAGTGTAAGATTACATCAGCACATTGGAAGAGAAACAGAGAACTGAGAAAAAAATAGATTTTTCTTCCTTAGCCTTGACTTCTAGCACAAATGTACAGGATGAAATGAAACAGTTGTAATGAACAAAGTCTAGCTTACTCTCTAGTTGATGAAGAAAGTACAGTATAAGTCAAATTCTGAATTACAACCTTTACACTGTATATGAGAGAAAGTCTTAATAAAGGGTTTTTTCTTTCTAAATTACCAACACTGGTGCAATGCAGTAAAAATTAATTCCTTTAAAAAATATTTTGCTGTGTTCATATGCAGGTGAAAACGAACTCTGTTGGTAAGCCACTCTGAAAATGTGCTCCCCTCTCTGAAAGGATTAAATGTGCAAAAATTATTTACAAACACCTTTGTCTTAACACAGCATGAATCTTTTCTACAAAAATACATTTCACATACAGTAATATGATTATTAACTGTTGCAACAGCTGCCCTTAGACATCCATCAATAATAGGCAAGTTCTAAGGTAAATGAGTTTTCGGTATAAACAAAATGTGAAATTCTTGGGATAATTGCACATAGGCTACAGATATGGTCACTGAAAAATGCTGGACTAGTCCCTTAAGTACTCTGAAACTCCTAAGGCACAATGCAAAAGTATAAAGTATCCAAGCAAACAAAAGGCTATTCTGCATTTTCTGTTGCCTAGTCATTTATCAAATTGTATATAAGGGGGGAAAAGCAAATTAAGGTAAACACACTAAAGAGCGTAGGAGGAATGGTGTGTTCTGCCTCTAGACTTAAAAGCATCTCTCTGGGAGGTGAGGAGATATTGCTATGAAATATGAGGCTCCTGAGGGGAAACACAGCTTATTCCAATACTCAAATAGTCCCCTGTCTTCTCATTGCTGACTCTCCTCCATATCACTGCAAATGAGCAAAACAAAATGAACATAAAATGTGTATGTGCATGCATGCACACAGACAGACAAACACACACACACACAGTTGAGAGTGAGATCACTAGGCCTGGGTGGCTTCACCTTGGGACCTGCCACCATTTGCATATATATTGAGAACATACGTTTTTGGTTTATTATAAGTGTAGCTGCTCACACTAGTGGTGGTGTTGGAGTGGTGTAGAGCTTCAGGGGCTAAGGTTGAGAAGGGAAGGGGGTGATGATGATGAAAGGGGGGATCTGGAAGTCCCTCCATTCCCTTGTGTGTGTGTGTGTGTGTGTGTGTGTGTGTGTGTGTGTGTGTGTGTGTGTGTGTGTGTGTGTGTGTGTGTGTCAGCTAATTTTGGAGAGATAATTACAAAACCAAGACTGCCATACTAATGAAACAGACTGGCTTTTTGTTCCTGTTCTGAGAGGGTTTTTTTTGTCCGGACAGATTCAGTGTTTATCAAGGATGTGGTGCAAAGGATTAATTTTAGGGTTGCATTTGTACATATACATTTGAAATTCAATGGAAACAGTAACTATGGAGTTGTTTTACTGTCAAATGTATGTAAATGCAACAGTGTGATTTGTATTTTTATAACTTGCAAATCTACAGTATATTCAGACACTTAAAATGTGCAACTGTAAATATAAGAAAGTTCACAGATTATCTTACATCCAGGCAAGGCCTGATAACTAAATCAGACAGCTAAGAGGAAAAGTAATGTAAACAATTCCAGATACCTGAAGGGCAGAGCAAACTGTCTAGCACTAGATAGCTCTCTCACTCTCTCACTCATTTTCTACCGCTTATCCGAACTACCTCGGGTCACGGGGAGCCTGTGCCTATCTCAGGCTTCATCGGCCATCAAGGCAGGATTCACCCTGGACGGAGTGCCAACCCATTGCAGGGCACACACTCTCATTCACTCACGCAATCATACACTACGGACAATTTTCCAGAGATGCCAATCAACCTACCATGCATGTCTTTGGACTGGGGGAGGAAACCGGAGTACCTGGAGGAAACCCCCGAGGCATGGGGAGAACATGCAAACTCCACACACACAAGGCGGAGGCGGGAATCGAACCCCCAACCCTGGAGGTGTGAGGCGAACGTGCTAACCACTAAGCCACCGTGCCTCCGCACTAGATAGCTAAAGACTTGTTTATACTTAACATATAACTTAGCACTGTCTACATACTCACCTGTGTTAATGTTTTTAATCTCTGAAGGATTAAAAGTGACATCCATATGGCATGTGAGTGCCAAATTATCACTGTCAGTTTCCAAGACAAGTTCCGTGCACAGTGATGTTAAAGAAACTAAAGAAAACTTTCTACCATCGGTGTGATTGTTGTCATGAGCTGAATCTCACATCAATAAGACTTGAATGTTCAAAGTATTTACCAGTCTAGAAAATACAGAAGACTATCAATGTAAAATTGTAAAATTCAAATAAAATAGTGTAAAAATGTTAGTTTGTAAGTGTTAGTACTCAATAATTATCTAGAATAGTACATACGTATGCAATTTAAAACACAGTGGTGGTTTGTTTAGTCAGTTGTGGAGATGGTGCTATACTGTTTATGATTACATTGCACCACCCAGATACAATAGACTGCATTGGCAAGACAGGGCAAAGTGAACAACTTCAGAGAGTTGAATAAGGCTTGGGTGAAGTTTTTTCAGATAGCTAAGGGTGTGTGGCCAAAGGAAACACCAGGCAGCTGAGAGGTAAGGACTTAAAGGACCTACCAAAAATTGTATAAGTTGTATCGTAACTGTAACAGCCCAGTATACTGGATCGACAATGTCAGTCTGTAACCCTGAAGTGAGCTTTGTGACCTGAAGTAAAGTTTGCACAACTTTGTACAAAGACAATGTGGATGGATTTTGTTAGATGTTTAACCTTTTCAGTACCAGGTACAAGGGTGTAAAAGCAAGCATTTATGGCAGTGCTTAAGCTTTATTACATTCCCCTTTTTTTTCAGACCCATGCTTTCAATATGGCTTGCAATTCTGTGATACTGCCAGAGAAATTACAGTCATTATTCACTTAATTGCCTGCGCTGCTTATAAGAGAAATAGAGATAATGGTTGCGATGTGACAGCAAATGAAATTTTACACTTCATTTTCAAATTACATTCAGAATCATTTTATCAATCCTACATAAACAAATTGCATAAGATCACACTGACTAATTTAAATGTGTTGTATACAGTATGAAATGATTTACGGTAGCAAGCAAATTAATTAACTTATCACACTTAAGCAATTTCACCGAGTCTCTTTCACGTAATGTTTTCTGACAAGTTCAATTAATAAATTTACTTTAGCCCTGCACTTTGTTTTGAGCAAACCCATTCACAGTATTTGTGGCTGGTCCAAATAGCCATAAAGAGATTTTAGGAAGAGATGTAAGAAACCACCGCTTAGTATGCTTTCGTGCAGGCTTTAAAAAAAGAGGCATAAATGTAAATAGAGGGAGCTTCTGTGCACCTTTTGGAACCTTAAATGAGAAACCTTACCTCCTATGACCTCACTGACCTACAGTAGTTGGACTCAACAAATGAGGAATGGTGTGCACCAAAGCACACCACTTGGGACAGGGCTATCCTCACTCTGTTAGTCCATGTCAGGGGCATACAGTCTCACATTCACTTTTCCTGCTTATTCAGGCACTTTTTGTACAGCACAGGCTGTAAACAGGTGTGGACCTGTGAAGCATGAGGACGAAACAGTTTATCAGTCGTCTGAATACATCTTCTGTCCGTCATGGACGAATGAGCAGAAGACAGTAGCAAAGTACTATGTGTGGATGTGTGTAAGATAAATAAAGGGGTGGTGGTGAAAATGTCAAAACATGAAATGTCACACAACCAAAAATGACTGAGTGAAAAAAAGAAGAGAGAAGGACTAAATGAGTGCGCACTGGCCTGAATAAGTGCGGCTGCTCAGAGCTCCACTGAGAATAAGCCCACACATCTTTTCAGTTGTGTGAGTCTCTGTGTTGTGCTGTTTATTTACTGGAATAGACTGCTGAAATTTTGCAGCGTCGGCACTTCACTGGGCCTCACATATTTAGAAAACGACAGAGTTCCTAATACTGTTTGCATATCAATAACATGACATTTTCAACATGTGCTTGCAAAGGTTCATGCTGTCTTGAACAGCTGAAATACACACGTTTTTACATGCACATATTTTTACATCTGAAATCTAGAAGTGAACAAGAATGTGAAATATATTTTAATATGCAGTATGCATATATATATATATATATATATATATATATATATATATATATATATATCCATTGGTGTATAAATAATAAAGCTTGCAAATGGTCACAATAAATATGCTTCTTATATTAGGCTCGTTTGTGTGTGTGTGTGTTTGTGTGTGTGTGTGTGTGCAGACGATGCAGCTGGCATGAATGCTAAACGTGTGACAAATGTTGGCACGATGTCGAGGGACCGTTGGCTCACCATCAGCAAGATCTGGCTCTGAGTCATCCTCCATAACCGACATAAAAGCCTCCTCTCACATTCAATTTCTCTCTCTCTCTCTCGCTCTCTCTCTCTCTCTCTCTCTCTTTCTTGCTCTCTCTCTCTCTCTCTCTCTCTCTCTCTCTTTCTCTCTCTCTCTCTCTCTTTACCTTACACACATACAAGCACACACTTGAACTGCGGGGCAAGATAACTGACCCTCAACTCCAATATCATAGAGATAGGGATTTATCATCAATAAATCTGGGGTTCCTCCTTCCTCCTTTTCAAATGTTCATGTGTAAAATATAAAATACACATATTCTCAGACCATATACTTATTCGCAGAAAAAGCTTGGGGTTGAGTAATGAGTATGATTCTTTGCTCATTATGAGCTCACATTTCCAGAGTGTGAAGAGCAGAAAGAAGAATCAATAGCTCTGTGTTATTCTTCCATTAATCAGGCCCAAATGACATTTGTCAAAACACCTCTTAGTCTCCATTACATCTCCCTGTGTGTCTCTCTATATTCTCTATGTACCATTCTCTTTATCTGTCATGGCTTTTAGACCACAAGTTACCCATGCCTGCTGCCTCAAGGAAAGAGGGATGAAGAAAAACGAGTACAGTCCACACTGTCCTCCTTCCATCCCCCCACTCTGCTTCAGAGGACACACTTTGATCTGAAGCTCAGCTCATCCTTGAGGGGGAGTGAAGACTGAAGGACTGAACAGCATCCTACTGCAAAATGATTTTAGTCCTTTAAAGTAGAAATGCAATCTTCAATCGCAGATCAGCTTTTTACTCATTAAGACACAAAAATGTCATGCGCTTATATGATTTTCACATGTAATATGTGATCATGTGGATAAACTCATGAACAAAAAATTCACCATGTTATGTTCTGGAAACTGTGCATATGAACTAGAAGTCATATCATGTGAATAAGATTAGATAAATAAATAGAATGAATTATGCAAAATAAATGAGTCATTGGAAAAAAAATCACATGTGGAAAGTCTACATTTGATAGATAGATAGATAGATAGATAGATAGATAGATAGATAGATAGATAGATAGATAGATAGATAGATAGATAGATAGATAGATAGCATGTATGAAGGTTGTATATAAATATAATGTATGATATGATTGCATATGTATCCAAACAGTGAATTCTTTAGGAATTCTCTATTCAAAGCTAGGTATTCTTCAAAAGCTACAAAGATCTGCACTGAATCATAAACAGTCAATCATTTATATTGTCTCAGCGCTTTGAGCTACAAAGTTTGAAAGGACCATGGATGCCTCCACATTTGTCTATTGCTGGCAAAATGCTAGCAAGATAATTTGAGAGGGTTTTCTTTGGTTGTTCTTAGTCAGAGGCTGGAAATGCATAGTTGAATGCAGCATTATTATGCCATTGATGAGATCTTTTGGCATGATGCATTAGTCAGTCTTAATAGTGTCATTATCAAGCTGTTCATAGATATTCGACCACCAGCCACTGGGAAAATGTTGTTGTTTTTTTTTTTTTTTATTGAAATGGGACAGTTTACATTTACATCTTCTACAATTTCAATCTGTCTTTGTTGCTGCTGAGATTTTCATCTTTGGTGCAAGGATCTGCTTAAAAATCCATCAGAATCACACAATTGTTAGTTTATGTAACCTTGCAGATCATATAAATTGTATACTGCTGAAATAACCTTCAAATACAAATTAAAAAGTGGTATTTTGTACATGACATGCATGTATGAGAAATACCAGCCCTGCACTCTGATGTGCTTTTGCCGGTCTCAGCATGATTGGGCTAAAACGTTATTGTTAACATGCAGTGAAGCAACCAGTGAAGCTTAACTGTGTAGCTGGAATCACACACACACACATACACACACACCTGCCAGCATTTGGCTGCTATAACCATGCTCCACAGCACACACCCTACAAATGACCTGTGCTCCATTTGTGCATGCAGACAAATTTGCACCCTATAAACTGAAACCCTTCTGTTTGTGTTCACCTTTGAGGAGACAGCAGTGGTAACACCCATCACAGTAAGAAGTGAAGACAGAGGGCAAGAATAACTGTATGTGAAAGAATATGAGTTAGACAGAGAAGAGAAATAAGAGAAAGAATGAGCGTCACTCCTCCCTAATCCCTCGTTCTCTAAAGTAGGCTCCAGAGATGCCATTTTGGGCCAGATGACAAATGGCTCCTGTCTACCTCACTGAGGAAGAAAGGCATTCTGGGAGATAGCTCATTTCCACATAATTACTCTGCACTACAGTCTTCTATTCTCTTTTTCCACATCTCCTCACTTCTTCTCTCTTCTCTTGTCCTGCACTGCCACTTACTTTGCCTCTCTTGTTAAGAGTTATGTTTTTCTCTCATGAATTAGCCCTCATTAGTTACATTTCAGCCTTTCCCACACATTGCTGGCCTCATTACTGTGGTTTATGAGGCCTCAGTGGATATAGCCCACGCTGGTAATCAGAAGGATGTGGGTTCAGGAGGTTCTTATTAAAACAGGTACAACAGAATTAGAACTTGAAGAACTCCTCTTTGGGATTTTAATCATCAGGTGCAATATGAAGGGGTGCAGTATAGAAAAATGTACCATCACTTTGGTTTACTTTACTGCATTTTTTTTATTATTGTGATTAGTAGGATGTAACATTCTTGCAATACTCATAAAACATGATATTATGATAGTTATGATTGTTTCATAATGTGTCACATACAATCCAATACAATACGGTAATGTTGACTGTATTCAACTAGAACAAACTTTAGAGTGAAAGTCAGATACCTTTGGTTTACAATCAATGCTAAGTGCCATTTTGACTTGTTCCTACTGACAGTATGTATAAAAGTCTTTCCATGCTAGCTAAAACATTCATTAGCCTCAAAATTCACTAGTTTTCACTCATTTCCAATTCTAATCTCTCATCATTTGAACTATTTGAACAGTAACTATTTTATGCCTTTCTTGGTTGAAACAAAAAGTAGTAAATGTATAGAAAATATGAAAATATTTTTATAGGTTGTTTTAAAATGTGTTAATTAAAATGCATTTCGAACAATACATAATGTAGTGCTTGGTTTATATGATTTTTTATTGTTTTTTTTGTGTAGATAAAACTAAATTTTCAGAGATCGTAACAGTAAATCTGTCAGCTTGGTGTGTCTGTTTGTGTTTGTGTGTGTGTTTGTGTGTGTGTGTGTGTGTGTGTGTGTGTGTGTTGGGGTGACACCCCAGGCGTCTGCTTGCTGCTGATAGTGCTCCTGCATCCTGCCTTACCCAGAGGGGGGCATACAACTACATTATAATCCACTCATTTTCCACCACGATAAGGAGATTCTCTCCATCTTTCTCGCTGTCTCATTCACTTGCTCATCAATCAGGGGTGCCCTCTCCCTCATTCTGTCTTTGTGTGTGTATGGTGGGGGGTGTCTGGGGAACATGAGGCCCCATGTCACAGGTGCTGGGAAAAATCCAAATGTGAGGGTCACATAAAGACAGACAGCATCACAGTTCATCAGTTGTAATCAAAGGCAAATGTGAACTAGCATCTTTTTCTAGCTAACCACATTATAGGTTGAGGTCCTATTTTAAATCTAGCTTTACATTCCCTACTAGGTAGTATTACTACAAATACTACATCATTTTAATATTCATTAAGAGAGATAACTAAATAATAAGCTGATGGTTTGCAAATATGTCAATAGAAAAAAATAGACTGTGGATCCTAGATAGACATATTGTTGAAAAAATATTAAACTATTAGTTACTTTAACCTTTTTCATAAGCGAGAACTGGAAATAAACATTAAAGCATTTCCATCCATCATATCAGTGTAATCACCATAGACAAGAATTTCAAGACATTTCCATGTAGCGAGAATAAATGTAAAATAAATAATACATCCTAAATGGAGGTTAAAGAGTTTTTGTTGTTTTTGAGTATGTGTTGCAACAATGAAAGTCTTAAGTTGGCAGATGATCAGAAATCATACAAAAGCTGCCAGCCTCAGTGATCACTTTATCCTGGTCAGGGTCATTGTGGATTCGGAACCTATCCCAGGTGCAAGGCTGTAGAATTAACCTAAGATGGGATACCAGGGCATCACAGGGCAAAATGCACACACACATTCACAGATTCATGCATACTTAGTTTCAAGTTAGAGTAGCCAGACCTTCTAGTGGCATGTTTTGGGATAGTGGGAGGAAACCGGAGAATCCAGAGAAAGCCCACACAAACAGTAGAAGAACAGGCAAAACTCACTAGACAGTAACCAGAGCTCAAAACCAAGTCTGTAGAGCTGTGAGGTGACAATGATACCCACCGCACCACGATAAGACATTTACATTTTTAAATGCGGCATTATACATCATAACGTGACTTTGTTGGCATGATCACATACACATACGCATGATCACATACACACATACGCATGATCACATACACATCACATCACATACAAAGGAGGTTAGGATTAAGAACATAAATGTAGAGGATAAAAAGTAGTGGCATGTCAGAGCTCATGATTTATACTCTACATATGTAGACATACATATAACACATTAACTAAACATTTCACTAAAAAAAGCTTTCTATCTTATTGTTTTACTTCAACATTTAGGAACTTCTCCAACAACTGCTCGCAGTCTTCCTCATAAGTGTGTTTTAAGAAAAGGTTGTTGTTGTTTTTTCTCAGTAAAGTAAAATGTGTCAAAATTCTTGCTGTTTTAATCACACATAGGTTACAGATGTGGTAATTAGAGATTAAGTTGAAAACCACAGGAGTATTCTGTTAAAATGTCTGTAAAATTCACTACCAGAAACCAAACCTCATACTACAAATACACACTACCTGTTTGAACGCGCTTTCTCATTTAAGAGTCTTCTTTTTTAATGAATTTTTATTCAGCTTCATATTCAGTTTCATAATTAATAATAATGATGATCGGGAATTATGCAGTGACCTAGAAAGTGTTGAATAAATAAGTACTTTATACATTCAATACACAACAGTGTTCCTGAAAAAGCCTCATGAAGCAGACTTTGCCTTGTCTCAGACAGCTTCATGAGGAGGTTCCCCACCTTTTCTTAAATACCCCACATCTTCCAAGTTTCTCATTTCCAAATGAAATCCGCTTTCTAATTTTAATCAGGAAATAACTTTTAAAATAAATTTAAACCAGTAGCCTTAGCAAATTCATACCAACAGAAGATATACAGTCAATCTTGTGTGACTAAACTTTGGACTGGTAGTGTATATGCAAGAATCACAGGTCAAAAAATAGAAATAGTGCTTAATGCACTCTGTCTAACCCCATCTCTCATTCTCTCTCACAAACACACACCCACCTGCTATAACGAGACCTCTTCACAGTGAGAACATAATGGCCTTGTGCTTGTAGCTGTGAAAGCTGTCTGAGTTCGGCTGTTGTTAGGAGAGACGGTGGATGTGAATACACTAATGACAGGAATCCTCATGAATTCACGCCAAATAACACACACTCTTCTCTATTACCGCTGGTATTTCATGTAATCCACGGCATGGGATATGCATTCCACTCTACTGTACTACTGTGCTACTTATATAGAGAGAATGAGACAACAAAAATCTGTTGTTGTTTTTCCCTTTTATGCCCAGGCAACATCAGATACTTACAAATCATTTGGCTTAATTATAATCTATGCATTCATATCAGCATTCATTGTATCATTGTTGTAAAGATATTGCTGTATTAATTGTGGTTGTAAAGCTCATTATGTTATCAGTGGTGAAAAATAAATAGCACTACTTTATTGATATATTTAGCTTTAGCTTTCCAACAAAACTTTTATAGCCTTTATTTCTTTTTTTTTTTGTTGTTGTTAGTACAAATGTTCAAGAAGGCAATAAAATGGCATAAATGTTTCAGTATTGAGTTAAATAATTGATAGTACCAGTTTTATTCCAGCCAGTTCACTCACTTCTTGATTGAGTCTCTTGAAGCGTCTTTAGAGCTTGGAGAACCCTTCAGAGTGACCCGCTCTCGGGCCGATAGCACTTAAGTATGTGCTTAATATTTTAACAGGGTACTGAAGGAGGACTGATGGAGGGGGGTCAGTATGCAGGTGTCCTTGTGTTTGACTAGAGAGGTAGAACAGAGCTCTTTATAAAGCAGCTGATGGGCCACTTGGTTAATCAGGTTTTTTTTTAAAGACTGAATCTTCAATGACAAATTAAATTTAATGTCCGTCAAGGTGAAGTGTGACGCTTGTTACTTTTTTTAATCAAGTATTCCAATCAAGTATTTTAATCAAGTATTTTCTCTGGGAAACAAATGCATAAAACACCATCATATAAAAAAATCTAGGTGTTTTGCAGGCCTGTTGTTTGCTGTAAGTGGTTTAAACATCTGCTAAGGGGTCAAACAAATAATAATACTTTTTTTTCCCTTTTTTTTCAGTCCATGGCTCTGGTTGTCACAAGGAGCTCTTGAGGCCTGCATAGAACAAAGAATGTAACTTGAAAGGTACTTTAAAGGTGTTCAAACGAAAGATCAAGAAGAAACACGTAAATCTCTCTGGAGATGAAACACATACATGGAAAAGAGTCAAGGGATGCCCGAGAAATGAACAATAGCATTAAGCTTCTTGAATCTATAATTAAAATGTTAGAATTTAGGAATTTAACCTCTAACAGCAAGAGGCTGAATTTTTTTAATGAATGAATCATGAATCATGTCATGCACGTCAGACATGTTGCTGCTGATAGGATCATATATAGAGTCTTTGAATGTAAACAGCAGACAGGGTGCTGTGTTTTTACGTTTAGTAGCTACTTTGGTTTGGTTAACCTTTTTTATACAATAAGGATCAAAGGCCAAAATTCCCAAGAGAACCCAATGTCAATCAATAAGTCACCTCTGAACATCAAAGCCACATTCTCCCCTCTCCTCAATTACACACTGTTCTAGAACACATGAAACATTCTAGAATAACTGGGTCCAAGTGTGTGCACTATTAAACACAATCTATTTACCTTGAGGTCATGTGACATTTCTTCCGAAAAGAGGAAAATTATGTACAATTACTTGTACAGTAAAAACTTCAGTGAAGCATATTTATATTTCACACACAAAAATGATGGGGAAAAGAGACTTACTGGAAAAGGAGACAGTTTTATTACAAATTATTTATTTTGGGAATACTTAATAGGATTTAGGAATTAAAGGATATATTTTGCACACACACACACACACTTAATACTGTATATTCATCAGGTTATCAAGACCTTGGGGTTATGAGGTTTTATGTCTCCTTTTTGGCAGAGATTTACTCAATATCTAGTATATGATTAGTTTTACACCAAAAATATTGCTTAAGGCATTATATTATATTTATATAATTTATTTATATAAATATATTATATTGTATTTTTTACAAATAGTCACATGTAACCTTCATATTTGATTAAATTCAACATATTCAACAAAAAAGTTAATTAAATATGACTGTAGCCCCATGTGTTCATCTTATAGGACATTCTTATTAAAATGATTCTAATTTTGTATGGGATGGGTCTCTTTGTCCTGTGGGCTGGATGTTTTTGGGGTGGCATGGATGTATAGAGATCAGAGCTTAAGGGTGTTGATGTACAGCTTGTCGATGAGCAAATTAACTTCTGTCTTCTTCATTATATTACTGCTGACCTGCTAACCTGGAGGACTACACACCAGCTGCCCAACAGGCAGTACACACACACACACACACACACACACACACACACACACACCATCGTCCACACACAGATAAACCAGGATGCTCTATGCACAGCAGCTGTCAAACAGACAACACCCCGATTACTGCATTCACACCCCCACAAGAGAGCAAACACTTGTTTAAAAAAGAAACAATTATGGTGCAGAGAGAGAGAGAGAGAGAGAGAGAGAGAGAGGGAGAGAATGGGTGAGATAAAGAGGTAGTGAGGGAGAAAGAACTAAATGAAAAAGAGTGAGAGAAAGGGGGAGATAGTGAGAGGGAATGATAGGGTTAGTGTGGGAGTGGAAAAAGGGTGATGATTTTATCTGGGTGATTGGCCAGCACTTATAAAGCCTGCAGAGAGTGTGATAAGGAATCTCTCTCTCTATCTCTCTCTCACACACATACAGACACACGCACACATACACACACAGGTACACTCTCTCACTCATTCACTCTGTCTCTTATATACGATGAGGATATGAGATGAGGTTAAAATTTTTTGTTCTTTACTTGCTTCAGCTTAATGTCATTGTCATTTGATATCTATCTATCTATCTATCTATCTATCTATCTATCTATCTATCTATCTATCTATCTATCTATCTATTTGTGTGTGTTTTAGAATATAATGTGTGTAAAACTGTCACTAATACTCTGCATGTTGTAGGTGTGCGTGTGAGTAACAGAATGTAATGTGTGTCATTCTTGCAGTAATATTGTGTGTGTGTGTGTGTGTGTGTGTGTATGTGTGTGTATGTGTGTGGAGGGTTGGGTGTGTTAAGGGGGGCCCACATACCCCCTTTGTTTCCAAAAATCCATCTGCTGGGAGGTGACAAAGAGGAGAGAGCAAACCGAGAGGGAGAAACCACAGAAGACAGTGACAGAGAGAAGCATGAAATAAGAAGCAGAATAAAGGGGACACTGATTGACACTTATTATCTTTATTTGTGTGGACTTTCATGTCCACATAAGTGCTTAAACAGCACAACAGCTTAGAAGGTTTTTTAGGTTTGTCAAAATATCAGAATTGCTGAGTGTGTGTGTGTGTGTGTGTGAGTGTGTGTGCAGGAGTATTTCTCCTGATTTTTTTGCAGCTGCCCCCTTTCCTTTTGTCTCGCTCACTGTCTCTGTCTCTCACTTAGAATAATCAGTGTGTGTGCCACCACCCACACACTTGGTGTAAAATAAACCACTTCAGACACACACATGCACACTCACAGACTGTAATAAATACAACACTCCAAACTAACCTAACATTCAGTGCCTCTCAATGACCTGACCACCAGATTCAGTGGTAAGAAATGAATGGGAGATTAAGAGAGAGGCTAGAGTTGACCACTTGTGGCATAGCAGCCTGTAGATTTAACGAAGGAAGGAACGAAGGAACGAACAAACAAAGGAACGAACAAACGAACGACGCATAGATAGATAGATAGATAGATAGATAGATAGATAGATAGATAGATAGATAGATAGATAGATAGATAGATCATCTTTAAACTATCTATAGTGTTACAGATCATGGAGAAAAAAGAGCTGTTCTTTTTGTTTTGTTTTTGTTTATTATCACAATCATTAAAAGTATACTGTCAGTGATATATAGGTTACAACAGAAAAACAACTCAAAATGTAAAACACGTCAAACCTTGAGGCAGAACCTTGGGGCTTCTGCTGAAGATTACATTGGGTTCCACTGATGCCAGTTAAGAACAAGCGTCTGAGTAGGCACAGGCTCATCTGGGCAGTTGGAGTGAAAAATAGACCAGGTGATATTTGTGCAGTCTTAAACTGTCTAGTTTGGGCCTCAGATTCCTGTTCTGGATGTCAGGAGTGGAACATTTACAGTTGTAAAGAGTAGTTATTTGAGTAGTTATTTGAGTTACTGAAGTTAGTTGGAACCAGTCCGGTCATTCAGCTCTAATCTGTGATGCATTTTTGTTTTTGCACCATTCTATGTAAAAATCACCATGATTTTATGTATTGTGTTGCTGTTGCATAATTGGCTGTGTGTGTGTGTGTGTGTGTGTGTGAGGAGTGCTCACTAGAAGGTAGCTGAGAGAAACATGAAATTAGAATCAGAAAAAAGTGTACTGTCATCGGTGTTTATTTTACACTTTTTATGTTTTTATCAGGGGGGCACGGTGGCTTAGTGGTCAGCACGTTCGCCTCACACCTCCAGGGTCGGGTTCGATTCCCGCCTCCACCTTGTGTGTGTGGAGTTTGCATGTTCTCCCCGTGCCTCGGGGGTTTCCTCCGGGTACTCCGGTTTCCTCCCCGGTCCAAAGACATGCATGGTAGGTTGATTGGCATCTCTGGAAAATTGTCCCTAGTGTGTGATTGCGTGAGTGAATGAGTGTGTGTGTGTGTGTGCCCTGCGATGGGTTGGCACTCCGTCCAGGGTGTATCCTGCCTTGATGCCCGATGACGCCTGAGATAGGCACAGGCTCCCCGTGACCCGAGGTAGTTCGGATAAGCGGTAGAAGATGAATGAATGAATGTTTTTAGCAGGATTTGAAAGAAACTGAAAAAGCTACCTCTGACCAAGCATACACACAAATGATCTGGCAACCCATATATTCATTTACAGTTTTTTGAATGCCATCCAGAGCAGATATGACTAAAAGGCTAGTCATTAAGGAGACTTGCCCAATTCTGACCCATACAATTATCTTCTTTTTTCTCTCAGGCTCTGTTTCTCTCACAGTTTTAAGACATTAAGGTCAGTCTCTGTCTGTTGTCTTCGTTCTAACTAGCACACTAGTGTGTGTGTGTGTGTGTGCGCGCGTGTGTGTGTGTGTGTAGCCTTAGGCCATTATACTGCTGCAATAAGAATAGCAGACCAATTACTCAAGCCCAGATGGGCTGCCTTGGTCCTTTGAGACTCAGGCTATCCTGGTATAACCCTGCTATACACATACACAAACATCTCCACACACACATATGTGAATATCCCAGGACACCCACCTGAGTGCATGCAAAAACAGACCTAAATATCCTATGTTTATAAGGAATTATTTCAACAAAAAGCTCAATGTAGCCTAACGATGGAGTGTCATTTACTTCTGACATGGAATCTCATGTGACTGCTTCTCACACAATCAGCCACACATACAAAAACAAGCAGATATGAGCATAACTCACAACGATTTCCATTCTGACAGTACAGCAATCAAACTGGCTTTAGAATAATTACAGTACTGCCTGTGTATGCAGTAAAATGCCAGACAGATTCCCAAAACACAGACATCCGTTTCTAAACATGTCCACTGACCAGTTTTTCACCTTGGAGGGTGACCATTATTATATAACACTAAGTATGAATTACCGTAATGATATTTGAAGGTAGCTCGGGCTGCCAAATCATTAAAGTCACTAAGTAAAAGCTAAGAAGAGTTGAGGGAAAAAGTGAGGAAAAAGGAGGGGATGAAGGTGAGTTTCACTAGAAGTCAGGGAAGTGGTGTGTGTGATTAATCAATATGAGAACAAGCGAAGCGAGGTGTGTGCATTAATCTTTTAAATATTATAGAAAATTACATTCAAGTACAGTTTTAAGAGTGGTCCTTTTTCCTGAATGCAAGTTATTATGTATCCTTGTTTAATAAATCATGAAGCTAATTCCCAGTTGGATTATTTTCTGCAACAGTGAACTTGTAGCTGACAGCTGCTGAGCCTCTTATTATAAAGCCTAAAATAGTCCACAGTGACAAGCTCTCAGCAAACAACAATATTGCCAAAAATAGGTTTCCTGAGATAAGCTAAGTATTAATTTGTCTTACTTGACTGTGCAAATTGGCGCTAAACAATTTCTCTTTTTAATTTGATGGCTCATGTTTTCTAAATTTGAACTCAAACTATTTAAAAACACAATTCTTCTGACTTGCCAGAGTAACCGAATAACAGACACGCGGGAGCAGTAAGTTTATTCTACACGCTTTTCAGCCAACAAATGCCTCAAGCGACAAATTTCTAGACGAATAATAATAAATTAAAATGCAAATATTAAGCATCAGCCCATTAATTAGATCACCGTGTAATGATGATACAATTAGCACAAATGGTTAAGTAATGGAGGATGCAGTCTTCAGGCATCGAACGCAAAACCTTTCCATCAAAAACCCTGCAGTTGATTTAACGAAGGATGGAAGAAAAAAACAAAACAGAAAATGAGTGAGCTATTTCCATTCAGACATGCTTAATGCGGATGCTGAAATGTCCAAGACAGCAAGGACAAACAGGAAACACACCAGGACATGCACACACACATACACAAACACACCAGACATATGGTACAGTTCTAATATTCTGCACAATTATTTGCATCCATCCATCCAATCTGTCCATTCCACCCCCCCCAACTCCTCCTTCTACCCGAACACCTGTTTGATTTCCCACTGACAGATTAGCACTTTTCCTGCCTGACACACTGACAGAGAAAAAGAGGTGACATGCTTTTACAGAAATCCAGCCCCAATTAAGCCCATCTCTGCCATGAAGAAGCATTAATCTACAGATGGAGTTAGTGGAAATCATCCAAAGTGAGCTCAATGAAAGTGACAGAAGAAGAAGATGAAGACAAAGACGATGACGAAGAAGAAGAGGAGGAGGAAGAAGAAGAAGAAGAAGAAGAAGAAGAAGAAGAAGAAGAAGAAGAAAAAGAAAAAGAAGAAGATTCAATTAAATGTATTTACATTTTAGATTAACAAACACTGTCTGAACAGTATAGTTAAATCTGAAAAGCTTTCTGTGTGTTTTGAGAACTTTTTGTTATTTTCAGAAATACTTGTTGATGCAGTAAATTAACATTCTATATTGTTTTCTTGGGTCGAACTGGCAAAGTTTTCTACATAACAGCTTAAGAAAATGGAGCTGTGACAGTGTATGTTTTTAGAACATTGCAAAAGCGTTTAGTTATGTAACATTTAAGCTTAACCTTAGTCGAAACTATTCAACATTAACCATTCTGGTAACATGATTTAATAGCTGAAAGAATAATCCTCAAGGATAATCCTTTTGAGCTGCACATATACCATATAAACAAAAGCCTGTTATGTATACCATATAAACTAAAGTATATGGACACCAGATCATCACAACCATATGTGATGTTCCACAAACTGTTACCACAATGATGAAGCAAACAATTTTGTGGAGTGGAGGTTATTATAACAGCAAAGAAAGGAATAAATCTGGAATGGGACGTTCAATAAGCACATGTGGGTGTGAAGGTCAGGGCTCTACAATCTTTTGGCCATGTACTGAACATACAAACAAAACACTATGACTAATAAACCCAACCCAATTCTTAAATCTTAAATATTCATGCATTTTAAAATGAATAAGAACTGCTTAGCTGAAATGAAAAGCTTGTGTTACTGGCATGTAAGTTTGTGTTTTATTATTGTACAATCCATGCTCGATCACTGCTGAATCGTGACTTCATGTCTACATATAGGTGATCGTCTGTGAAGGATTTTAGCAGCTTCAGGGAATTTTTTTTTCTTGTATCTGATATGACATTTTGTAAATTTTAATGAAAATGCACTCTGTGGCTGTAAGTAAAAATGTTTAGCATATTCGGTCATGATTATTCAGTGACTAATTTTCTAACTGACTTCGTCTTTAAATTATCTTGTTTTTTAACAGGAAATGAAAGCATTATAAGTCCCATGAAGCAAAATGTAAACACATTAAAGAGTAGTTCAGCCAAAAAAGACGTTTACACAACTTTCCTCTTCCTTTAAATATAGTCAATTAGCCAAGAAATGTTTAATATCAGAAGTTTGCATCAGAGTTGTAACGCTAATGTTAAGTCTACAGTCTGAAAGAATGTAGGTAAGTCTGTTTGGTATATTTAATAACTCGCTGCACTTTGAGCTGAGTGTGTGTTAATTTATGCAGTTTTCACACTGCTATACTGAAGTTTAAAGGATTACTTATTTTTAGCTACATTGGCCTCAGTGTAAAGCTAAAGAAGCAAACATTAGGCACAAGCAATGTTTTAGCTTAAAAAAAGTGGAAAGTGCAAATTTCATTTCATGAATGTAGGAAACCTTGAAAGTACGCAATAAAAAGGCGATAAAGAACAAATAGGAATGTTGGGAATTTATAGGAAATTAAATAGGAAGGCGGAGCGTCCTACTTAAATCTGAGCTATTTCATAACTTTGTTTTGGTGTGAACTTTTCCCTTAACTATTTTACATGTCCCCATTTGTATATTCTTGGTTCTGCCTTTAGTAACACTGTAGTCTGTATTAATGATATGTAATTAAAAAAATATTGGACTGGAATTAGCTAAAAGCAAGTAGCCCAATCTGTGTTGTTTAGTGCATGCAATGGTATAAAGGACAAAGGTACAAAATAAGTAGAGACAGACAGAGACACAGACTCTTAGTATATTTGTACAGCAACCTGGGAATCATTATTAACGTTATAACATTTAAAATTCTGATTACTCCTAAAGGTGATCAGTGCCTGGCATTCATTGGGTAACAAAAAGGTGGTAAACTTGGGTAAACCAAGGTGCTTTTGGGTCAATTTAGTCACAAAATCACACACTTTTTTAATCAAAATACTATTTAGGCAGAAAAATCCAACTGTGGACAACACAATTTCACAGAATGTCAACACAAAAGTTTCAGCTGTGAATCTCATGAATCTCAAAAAATCAGCAGCTTCAAAAAATCATAATACATGGACAGTTTGTTTCTCCTGCCTGGTCATATAGATTATGTGGTTGCACAGCTTCACAAACAGGCTGTGTAACAGGTGTTTATTAATCTAGACCTCACAGGAAGTCGTGTCCATGCCAGCCTTGTCGGAGCACTCAAGCAGAAGGTCAGTATGGAAAAAGTGCCTGGTGTTTCACTTCCCCCACCAGTCAGAATCTTCTCTTGTCACCAATAGCAACCGGGAGCTACTTCTCTTAATCGGATGCTGACCTTGTTAAAAAACACACTTGAAAATAATCTAAGATACAAAGTAAACTCAAATATTTCAAATATTTTCAGTTGTTGGGATCACAAGTGCAAAACACCACAAGTTTAGTTCCCAGGAATGCCACACCCATCTGTAGGTGGGAGTCAAAAAGTGTAAATGGCAGTTCTCTCTGCGTGTGACTGTGTACTTATGTATGGAGAAGATGGTAGAAAGCATTTCCTATGCTACCTTGTGACACAGCATATACAACAGTTCATAAAACTGCAAAAGGCCTTCACTATCCCCAGTTGGTAGTAGTTTTTATGATAGATAAAAGCTGGCAGGTGGGAACTGGCAGTCCACCAAATTGGAGAACAAAATGTTTTTGTTCAATCATTGTTTGGAAGCTGAGAGGTTGATTGCTGATAAGATTTTACCTGACACCATAAACCTTGAGTGTGTCTGAACTGTGAAGCATGATTAGTTCTAATTGCTAATGGTTCACCTCTAGACTTGCAATCTCAGCAAACACAGCAATCCAGCCAGAAAACTAGCCTTGATATCCATAGAGCCCTGCTATTGTGTGTTTGTGCATGTAAGTGTGTCATGCAGTCTCTGAGAGGAAGCTTTTAGCTTCCAGCATTTTTCAATTTTTCAGCTGTGTGGTTGTTGTGCATCAGTTGGTTTGAATGGGGTACAGGCTACATTATTTATACAACCCAAAGGACCAAAGACTTCCAGGCTTCCAGACTTAACACGCAACCTCTTCCTCTCACTCCAGCACTGATGGCTGTAATCCAAACCTCAGTGTGCCATATGAATATGTTTGCTCAAAATGGCTAAATTGTTCTTTAATTTCAAACATTAAAATAAATTAATGTCATTGTAATTCATTATTTATTTATTTATTCAAAATGGTTTGGTTGGTGGGGATAAATAAATACCTCAAGTATATAAATAAATACATCAGACAGTGAAGGTGACTCTGAGCATGATCTCCATCCTGTAAGGTGAGTTTGCCTCTGAAAGTCATGCCAATCATAATGATACACTGTGTTCATCTGGTCCTGGTCCAAATGGACCTTCTCAAATCACTGATTATTAAAAACCTACCAGTGTCCTTTCCAGATGCCCGACCCGGGGAATAAATTAGAAAACACAAGAGAAGAGACAAAGGGATGAAAGGTTTGACAGAGAAATGGAGGCCAGTCTTGGCTGCCTGTCACCTTTCTGAGCTGAGTGAATTGATTTCTGGAAAGGTCAAAAAGTATGTATGGTTCCCACTGGTCACAATGGAATGCAACAAATGAGCTCCACTATGTTAGTTTGTTTATATATATATATATATATATATATATATATATATATATATATATATATATATATATATATATATATATATATATATATATATATGTGTGTGTGTGTGTGTGTGTGTGTGTGTGTGTGTGTGTGTGCAGCAACATGAAAACATCTGTGTAAAAGAGGGAGAGAATAAAAAAAGCACCTTACCTCAAACTGTTCGACTTAAAACTGTTACAGGTAAACAAGAGTAGAAAATGTACCAAGCCTATCAAATAGTAGCCAGAAGAAGTGCTTTGCTTACATTCGTAGATTATAGCAAACCTAGATGCTGCATTTGCCACTCTAATTTTGGTTCTTTATAATTAATCAGATAAATCACTTAAACTCACAGCTAAATGTTGTCTCTTTGACTAGTTGACAACTTTAGTAGTTGTTGATGTTTTTTTTTAAAACTGCCCAAGTTGATGCTCCCTGCCTGTCTATGAATTAAATCATTTAATCAAATCTTGCTTAACTTTCTGATTAATGAAATTTAATTTAACAGAGATCACTCAAATGAATTTAACAAAGATCACTCAAATGAACCACTCACACAGATGACAGTTAAAAATACATCTTTTTCACTCAACAGCATTTGAAAATCTTGAAACTTGCTTTATATTCAACTAATTTTTATGCAAACTAGCTCTGTTTTAAGCATCATGGATTTCTGTATGTAGCTGGTGATGTAAATATATATAACATAAATCAATAAGAATGATAGATAAATAAAGTCACAGCATACACACCTGAATTTACAACAACATATTCATCATTAAATGCTGAAGTAACACTTAAAGGTAACGTAACAGAAGCCTCAAGCAACATTGCCAAGCTAGTCACATTGTAATAAAGGCTTTTATTTGTAAAAGTAATCTTACTGAACTTACCAAATATTAAGAACATTATCAAAGAGCTGGTGTCTGGAGTTAAAGAGAAGTTATGAGAAGAGTAAACTTTGCAGTAAACTTGGTCTTAAATTTAACAAATGCAAGTATTTGTTATTGTGATAAAGCAAATAAAGAGAAAACAATTTCTCAACATTTTGTCTGTTTTTTTTTTCATTTTCAATCTGGAAATAGTCTAATGATTTGCTTATTTTAAGCATTTAATAAAAGACACAAAAAAATATAAATAATGCCAATAGAACAAGACTATGGCAAGTGTGAAAACAAAGCAAATATTTAGCAACCTCTACAATTAATTTTAATAACCTTATCATGTTTCATAATGTGAAATATTTTAAGGATTATTCTATATTTAAAATATTTTCACTTGATAAAATTTTTTTTAGCATTTTCTTGAATTTTAAAGAATGTTGTCGAAAATTGCCGAAGAAATAATGGCATGGACATGGAGAACTGTGACATTGCTGTCCAGTGATTAGTTATTATAGTTATTCAGTATATTCTGGATTGTCCAAACATCCCTCAAGTGATCTAATTCACTTGTCACTTGTCATAAAGTTTTTAAAAATCTAGAAGCAACCAGGCCATAAAGCCCAAATACAAAAAACAGCAGAAACATCTGCTAACCCTTGTGACACACAGTAGAGAGAAGTTGGCTAAGAGAAGTGATTGGCTTCTGTAAAGGAAAGGTGAACGGAAGATTTATACAGTGATGGCGATGCAAACTAGCCTCAGATCCTGCTCATAATTCAGGTCAGACACTTCCCCAGTCTGCTAAATGTGCCTAAGCAAGATGAAATTGATGTGAAAAGCATGATGGTCAGCAGAAAGTGAATGGGGTTATGCTACACTAATTCACTTCTCTAACGCTTCTCTAATGTAGCATTCTCCAGATGTGCATGTCCTCAAGGTTGTTGCTACCTTATAATAAAGCATTATTAGTATTCAGGCTGCTTTGGGCTAATGGCTAAGGATGAGCTTTTATGCTAGCAGAAACATACTTGCACAATTAGGGTGCACATTATAAAAGTGCACTGATGTGATTACAGGCTAGGAGAATGTTGGACTTGCAACAATGCATAGCATAAGTGCTTCTGTGATCATAAGCATTTCTTTGTGGAGGTCAGGTAGGTTGCTGGATGTTCACTGATATGTACTGTTCCCAACCATCTGCTTCTCTAAACGCACTTTCAAAACAAAATCTCTGATTTCAAATTGCAAGGATTTATTCAGTAATCACCTCTGCAGTGTAGGATATTGTGGACTTTCAGAAATATGTATCACATATGACCACCCAGCTGCTCACGTCCTCTGTTTCCCAATCACAATTTCTCCGTACTCTCTCTAATCACCCTCACTGGGAGCACAGTTTAGCACCGACGGAAGACGGATGGTCTCTTCTATTTGTCTCATGCACCCACGTACTCATACAGACATGAACCCAACACACATATAGGTCAGCAGGCTGCTGGCTACTTAAGGGACTAATTATGGAATGGGCCACATAACTGGAATGGAAGTAATATGTTTTATTTAAGTACTGCAGCACAAGCAGTATAAAACAAGCTCTTACTAGACCCCACAAGTCCTGCACTCCCTGATGATGCAGATTAAAGGTTTCTGCACCTCTGTCAAACTTTAACTTTTTCCATTTTTTTAAGTCTATAATAATTTGAGAGCTGCAGTCAAGACGTACATCTTTAAAGCTTCACCTCTTCACTGAACGTCATCAAGTCTGTCTTGACTGTCTTGAAGTTTGTTTCTTTCATGCAGATCAATTTCCTAGTGGTTTACACTGTGTTTGCAATATTTAGCAAGTAGCATCCATTTTTCACTATGTACTGTATTTATGAAAAACTTTACATTGTGGGAAAATGAGAACATTCTGAAAGTTTACTGTATATCACTAGGCTATGAATTTCATGCTGAAATATTTAGCAGCAAGGACACCTGCTGCTTTATTTCACTCAGACATGGTTGCTCAGTGGCACCAGTGATGGTCCTTGCATCTTCTGACAGTTTATGCAGTAAATTTGTTATTTCAAGCAGATTTTCATTCATCGTGTTTCTACCGACATACAGTAGCACATTTTAAGTAATTTAATCTACGTGACCAGTAAAGCAGGCTAATAACTCAATTATAATTAATAATAATTTTCCATAATGATGTATTATGACTTCCACTAGTATAAGAAAAATGAGCGATCCCCTAATTCTGAGTGTGATGCAATACTGTACCTGTTACAAGCTGGCATAGTTAATTTGAAGCCAGGCTGAGCTAAGATGGTATTCCTGACAGCTTGCTGGATTTACACACAAGGATTAATTATACAGTGCCTTCAAACAGACTGTTGAGTGTCCTGACAGCCAGGTTTAAGAAATATTACTTATTACTCAAATAATCTTGATGGCAGCTGTATAGACAGTTATATGTGAAAAACTACTATGCAATACAGGGAAAAGATGCAATAGTTGCAGTGTATTGTGCAATACTGAGCTACCTATGTGGATATACAATCATATCTGTTGTAGTTGCAAGGCTTTTTTAGATTTCGGTGTATTTGTATGTTAGTGTTGTATTGAGACAATAAAGAATTCTGACCGTGTTTTTTTCCAAAATGCATTGATCCAATCGAAGCATTGAAATGTATTGTCCTGTAGCACCTAAATCCTAACAGGATGAAATGCATTCTGTGGTCAATGTTGGTGTCTATTAGAAAAGAATTTAACGAAATTGGTGTCTAAAGAATTTAACACAATAAAAGTCAGGTTTTAGTGAAAAGTAGTAAAACAAAAGGGTTGTGTGATATCTTAAAGTTCATTATTTTCAATTATTTCACTTTTACTCCTCTAATTACGCAGCAATTTGTCAAGTTACAGTTATTATGTTATAAAATTGTAATGTTTACAAAGCACTACTTTCCATGAATGTTAAATAAATGTTTCCTTAGAGAAAGCATGACCACATCAGTGAAATAAATAACATGTTGTAAACTATATATTAATAAGCTTTGAAAATGTAGTGTTTCCTGTTTTAATTCCCTGTGAATGAGTACTGTAGTTACTATAGAAACAATTTAGTATTATAATGAGCTGAGATTTGCCTTGCAGCCAGGACTACAGTAGGACCTGTGTAGTTAAAAAATAGCAACTTCTGACCAATCAGCTTTTAAAATTCGGTAGCAGTGTGGTATAAACCATTATAAATCACCAGTATTGTAAAAAAAAAAAATAATAATAATAATAATAAAATGCAGGCTTTATAGAAACATGTAAAGCTTTGAGCTGTACATGAAATTGTGACTGTAGTGTGGCAGCAAGACTCTATACTCAGAGCTTGCTGTGATAAATTGAGAGTTTGTTGAGGTGTTTACTTTTGGGTATTGGTCTTATTAATTCAAATGCTATGTAGATATAGAGGTTTTGTAGCATACTCCACCTCATTAAACAGAACTCTATCCTCACCATGCTTCTCCAGAGACAATTATCCAGTAAAATTGTAAAATAGTGGGTTCTTGCTGAAAGGCTGTCCTCGAGCACAATTGGACCAATCTGGGCTTTTGACAACATGATGGAGTAATAATGAGCTCAATAAAAGACTTTACACATTCTCTTTTCCTCCCCTTTTGTGTCGCACCATAAGCAGAGCCCATATGTGGTACTGTAAACCTTCACAATATAAAGGTTCCCCAGGGGAAGAGTGCTGACCTTTGATGAACCTGTGCAGTACAACAGAAGGGGGAAACATTTACACATATATACTATACTAACTGCACCCTACACACACAGAACAATGAACAGGGTTGTCAATACCAACAATAGGATGAGCTGTTAAATGAAGAGTAACTACAGCCTACAGCATATTACAGCCTCATCATTCTTCTTGCTCGACAATCCTTACTACCCCATATATTTAACACATATTTGTGTTTACATATTTGTTTTATTATGGTATACTGCTGAAGTAGTAAAGAGTGTTCCAAGTAATGGCATTATATGATCAAATCATCAATGTGTGTGTCAGTGTTGTCCAAGGAAACTCAGGCTTACTATTTCTCACAATCAAACAAGCTCAGCAAGGTGCAACTGCAGCTGATACTCTGTATTATAATTTCTACAGTATTGTAAATGTCAATTATCAGCCATGCAGAATAAGAGCCATCGTTCTAAACCTGTATGGAAGATAAAGCTTGTTCTTCAGATTGGCAGCTTTTCAGTACCATGGTGCAATCCAGAATGTGACAGGAGCACAGGAGGAAGTACTGATAGCATTCCGTGCAAGAGATGAGCAAAATTGCAAAACGTATAAGGTCATAAATTCATAAATAGTAGTAAAATAAATGTGTAGAAACTGAACTGTGCAAAATATCTTATTGTAAGTTGTCATGGCATCATAATAAACATCTGTAAGGACACAGCAATCCAATGCAAGTGAACATGGTGCATTACAGGTTGTACGTGCAAAAATGAAAAAGATCAGTTCAATCTTTAATTAGTTAACAGCATCCACATTCTTCTGTATACTTTCAACTCTTATTAAGGTAATGAATAAAAACAGGAAAATTGCATTTATATTGTCTATATGATTGACTAAGATTCATAGATTGTCTAGAAAATGTCAGGTTGTGTTAGTGTTGTGTAGGTGTTGGATGGTTGGAGCAGATGGGCCTCGCAGCAGCATTTTTCAGGGGGACCCCTCGCCCCTCGATAGGGCCACTGCAGTCCCACATGAGCAGCAAGAAGGAAGCCAGGTGGCCTTGGCCCCTCGGACCAGCTGCGAGAGTGATGGGCCATCTGACATTCAGGAAGAAAATGATACACTTTCCACACCGCACACTTTGCATGTCAATACGTCCACGGCACAATAAAACACACAGAAAAGGGGAGGCCAATCAAGGAATGGAGCTAATTATCGTGACAGTCTGCTCTTTTTTTTTCCAGTTTTTCATCAGAGCACAATCGAGTACTCGAGACAGAGCACGGTGCCAAGAGGATAATGAGATAACAGACCCATAATGTAAATGAACAATATCTGCACTAAACTGTTATAGAGGAAAGGCCTGTGCACTGCAGACAGGAAAAAAAAAACATTAAAAAAATAGCTACTGGTTCATAATTCAGGAGTATAATGAAATTTCATTTGAAACTAAATGCCTTTAACTGATATCTGGTTTATTGTGTTCAGTACAATACTGATTGCATTGTGATGGCATGGGGGTAGTGTGATGTGGCAGAGCTTGTTAGCTGCTCAGCAACAGTGATACCAGGAGAAGCTCCAGGTCATGTGAGACCTTGGCTACAGTGAGAATGTGGCATCTCCATGACCTTTTAACCTTTAAGATTAACACGGGTTTGGGGGTCTTTATTTAAAGCCCAGTATTAGGGTTAGTCAAGCAGAGTGACCAGAAGCCAGGGTCAGCAGCTGACATCACTCCCCCATCCCTCTCTCTTAAGAGTCCATCCACCTGTTATTGAGATGAGAATGGGTGTGGATCAACACACACTGAGGATATTTTACTTATGAGAAATGACCAGATTAGTGGAAGCTCTACTGTCAATGTTGGCTCCCATCTTATAAGTCCAAAAGCAACATATTAATGCTTTTATACAGATTAATCATCCTTGTTCTTGACTGCACTGTTGCTTTTGAAATCTTTGGCTGATTTCTCTACTGCTTCTTTTGAATGCATTTTTTTTTTCATAATTCCAAATCTGTCACTATGTTGCTACCATTCTTCCTTGTAGTGTGTCTGTCACACCCATTCCTTCACCCCCACCTCCCATGAGTCTGTACAGTCCCATGTGCCCATGAGGAAGAGGAAGCAGGACAGCTGTGGACCGGACACTCAAGCAGAGAGGCATGTTCCCATCGAGACTTTGTCTACAAGAACAGCAGTAAGAGCTGTATAGTCTTAATGTGTAATTGGGTCAACAAGTGCCAGAGAATAGGGATTAGACCCCCAGTCTCTCTCTTTATCACACACACACACGCTCACACACACACACACGCTCACACACACACACACACAGACACACACACACTTGTCTTAATATCATAGTGAGGACCTTCTACTTATGGTTATTAAAACACTAAAACAGCTAATGCTTGGCCTGTAAACTAAAAGTCCTGTGGAAAATACATAAGATAAATATAAAAATTCCCCTATACACAAAGCCTGCCTGAGCATATCTAACATGCACTCCTTTTAAAGCCGGCATAACATACACTTTTGATCACACCAGCATCTTGATTTGGAGGAAGACAGAGAAAGCCACAGCCTCACAGCCTTTAACACTTCAATGGATCAGACATCCAGTGAAAGGCATTTGTATTTTTTCCTCCTTTATAAAAATTCAATAAAAGTCAGACGAGCTTACCAAAGTGATTCTTTGTTGCCACCTAGTGGTGGATTTATTATATTGTTTCAAACACGATGATCTTAAAATTTAAAATTAGTTTAAAAAGTTCTAAACAGTTATGCATTTTGATCTTTATTATTATTATCATTATTATTAATGTCGTTGTTGTTAATAATAAAAATAATAATAATAATAAAACACAATTTATGTGGGGCCCTGTTCAGCCACAGGTCTCTATTATAAGTGAAAAGGGATTTTCGAGGGTGCTTTGAATATTAGATAGTTACGAGTTCTTCATGTCAGCGTGGGGATCTACTTGAAACCTTTGAAGGGTTTCCAAAGAGAGTCAAAACTAACCACCCTTAAGGGATTTGCATGCATCATTACAAGCTTATATTCAAATACAGTACAAAGAAATGTCAAAACAGGAGACATAGTTACTCTGCTGACTTGATGTGGATCTGGGTAAGGCTCAATTCAGGCTGCTCAGGTACTTGTTCTTCTACCTATGAACACAATTTGTCCTCTGCAAGTGATTCAAAATGCAGCTGCATGACTTGTTTTCAACCTAAGTTCTCACACACCACCCCAATGCTGTGCTCCCTCTACTGGCTTCCTTTAGCTGCATGCATCACATTCAAAACACTGATGCTTGCCTACAAAGCCAAAAATGGACCAGCTCACTCACCTCAAAGCTCTTATAACTCCTCACACTGCACCTCGCTCCCTCAGCGCTACCAGCACTGCTCACTGCTCCACCATCTCTCAGGATAAGAGGTAAGTATACAGCAAGACTCTTTTCTGTTCTGGCACCGAGGTGGTGGAATAAACTTCCCCTAGATGTCCGAACAGCTGAGTCACTGGCTATCTTCAAACTATGGGTGAAGACCTATCTCTTCCTGAAATACTTGAACTAGCACTTTCTTTTCTCTGTTTGTTGTAGGTGTGTATTTAAAAAATATATTAAAAAAAAAAAAACATTGTTTAAGCCTCATGGTATCTTAAATCTGTAACCTAGTGAACCAGTGTTCATGTATTCAATGATAGAGACTCAAAAGCAATTTTGTACATCGCTCTGGATAAGGGAGTCTGCCAAATGCTGTAAATGTAAATTCAGATATGCTGTGGGTACAGCAAGTCTCTGGTGGAAGTGCTTTAGTGACATACAATGTTAATGTTGATTGCTGCTATATTCTTCCAAAATATTCCCATCACTTTGTAAAATCATAAAAGATTATTTTTTCAATTGATTTTTTCATTTTTCAAAATTCTAGAACGAGCTCTAGACTCCTGCTCTAAACACATCTCTAAAAACACATCAGGTTTATATTTTCTAATAACGTGACATTCATATCCATGATTAGTATGGAACCAAGCTAAAAATGTCAAATTCCAGCCTTAATTACTTAATTATTGCAAAAGGTTTCAAGTAATTCTTGAATCCTATGGGAAATTTCTGTTTCAGGCCAGGACTACATCAAGGCCATGATGATGATGATGATCATTGCAGCAACTCTGAAGAAGGTTTTTTTTTTAGCACACACAACACCTATTTACAGTCTGGAAATTCATCAGACACTTACATGGCTTATTCACATGGAAATTCTGATGCCTGAACACATATTTCAGTCATCTTTGAGCAGTGTTTTTTCACTAAGTCACACACACATTCTAAACTCACTGATATATATTGTGCACTATAATGTTTATTATCTTAAAATTGCTTTGGCAACCATGTATATTTTACTGTTCCTTTAAAAGTTATAGTTTTGTTGAGACTTCGATCTCATTCAAATTCAAAGCCTCAGTCAGGGGCCTTAAATTTACATTTTAAAAATGGTAAATGTAACAACAATGTCCGGTTAACGTAGTGCATTATTGTAAATACAACAGTACAAATGATTTCCATTCCCATCAGTGGAATAGTTTGGCAACGCTAAATGTGTTTTGTTGTTTTATACGTTTAGAAACTGTGTCAAATATTAAACTTGTTTTAACTGTAAAATACGTGCTTTCACACATTTGGCTTCTATTAAATAATTAAAAAGGGTTGCTCCACTCTCAGAATGCTTCACAAAAGTGTACAGGTTGGTGGAATAAATTGCCCCTAGGTGTGAATATGTGTGTTTTTGTGTGTACATTTGTCTGTACATTACATTTGTATGCAAACTCACAGGAAAGCATCAGAATTATATGCACTTATTGTTGCAGATATCCCCTGACTTAAACAGATGATAAACGCTGACCAGGGGAAACATAATGAAAGATCCCATTAGAGATCCTGCCTGTACTGCAGCTCCACACCACACCAGGGCGATGTGGCTCTGGTCCCTTAGAATGACTCCCACCATCACCTTTACGTAGCTCAGCAGACCAGTGAAAAGAATCCATGACAAGACCTAAGAGACATATAAGCATTACGATGTTGAACGGGATGACTGACATTTTTAAGAATACTGAGTTCCAGATGCTGCCTTGTGCCTCCAATATAATTATTTACTAATAACATAGCATTGAGCATAACCATTAGTACAAGGGACAAGGGAAAAAACATTTGACATTTTGCTAGAATAACAAAAAGGACAAGTTGCAGACTTTGTGCGAAGGTTGAATCTTAATTTATGTACAAAAAGTAAATATTTTTGTAGTAGTAAAGAATAGTAATAGAATTATAGAATTATAATGAATTAGTCTATCACAGAACTTGGCAGAGGTCAGCTTCATCAGTGAGTAAGTGACTTACAATTAGAGATTTTCCTAGTGCTGAGTCTTGCAGCAACGGACAAGGACTCATAATTGCCATAGCCATGTTGTATCCACCACAACCAGTACCCAGCATGCACAGAATACCCAGCAATAACAGTGAGCTATGTAAAAGAATGAGATGCCACACATGAAAAAAATTTATAAGCATATCCTGATTATGTAATTACTGTGGAGTGGAATTAGATTATTGAGGAAGGGGCAATTATTTATTTATCCAACTGACAGACAGATTGGACGGATAAAAGTTATAAACCTCAACAAGGGCCCGATAGTGAGCCATACAGTGTTTCCCATTAAAAAAAGATTGTGTTAAACGCTCAAAGAACCCTTGAGCACTTATCTTCTAAGAGTGTATAATACCAATATGGTCAATTTGGAAATATCACTGTTATAACATAAGTAATTATGAAATTATAGCATACCGTTTGGGAGCGAACATGGAGATAAAGCAGGCCAGTGGGTTAGCAAGTGATGACAGAGAAGCTGAAAGGTGATAGACCATATTCCCATAGGGCATGCAGGAGAACGTCTGTACCGATGGCAGTAGTCCATTGGTGGCACAATTTACCCACACCACCATGCAGTAGATGAAGGCTAGCTCATAACAGGAATAATACCTTTTTATTATCAGATGCTTGGGCTGATCTTCAGTGGCAGCAATTTGGCTGTTTTTCCCTGTATTGCTTTCTGCCTGGTCTTCCAGACCTCCATTGACTGTTACAACAGCCCCTGCCTCAGACACCAGATCTTCAGTAGAAAGTGTAAAAGTCTTAGCGATATGGTTTAGCAAGCCAAAAGCACCAATACTTATCAACATCATGACCACTAGAAAAGAGAAGAAGATCTCTGTGGAGAAGTTAGGAGGAATGTACTGAACTTCCAATGTGAAGTTATTATGGTCCGGGTTTGAAAGGTTCCCTGATGTTTGGGAGACATTAACACATTTGGCCATGCCAACTCCTTGTGCCAGAGCTACCAACCCAGGCAAAAACCCACTTAATCCTTCACCAATGAAGTAGGTGGTGATGTATCTGGCCGGGAGCTGCATCATGAAAGGCAAGAAAGTGACAGAGGATGTGCAATCCACCAAAGACAGAAAAAATGTGATTATAAAGAAAGCTGTGCTTCTAGGTTGGCCCAAAATCACGGTTGTCTTCTTCCAGAACACTGTGAGGAGAATGCATGCTAATATACCAACAGTCAGCATTGCATAGATCACCAGATTCTCACGTACCCGACCTGGATACAGCTTATGCACAAGGGTAACTAGGATAGGGCCAATATTGGCCAGCTGGATGATGACTGTAAGGTACGATGGTAATTCCCATCTTTCTGGTAGAACATTGACAATTAGTGGCAGCTCCACCCACATTCCATTAACGGCCACCCACGAACCCAGGCCAAAGGCACAGGCCAACACATGGACATACAGAGACATTATGGGATGTCCTAGTCTGAAATTTTTAGGAATGATTTTGAAGTTTTTTGTATGGTAGATATCTGTCTTTTTGCTTCATGAATATACTGGTCCACGACTCCTGTGAGAAGAGCAGAAACATAAATATTACGGCAACCTTTGAGAATTTTTCTAAGAATAGAGAAGGGAGGGTGATCCCAGAGGACATCACATAGATGCTTACACTGCTGCTCAAGGAGTGCCAACTAGTTCAAAATGGTCATAAATAACCAGGAGGCTGGGGTTTAGCTGGTGCATGGTTTCAAACTCTATAGGAAGAAAAACACAATTTTCTTTATAAATATTGTAGACTAAATTTTACTTTCTGTAGCTTCACAAAAAATTCAGTCAAAACTGAAAACTACTCTATAACCTTTTAAAAATAAACCATTTTACTGTTCAGAAAGAAAAGTGGTTAGCCCAATCCTTTACAATTGTTGAAAATAAATTCCAGAAACCTACATAAAACCCCATCCATATGCAGAGGATTAGGTTAACTATCAGAATATAGGTGATGTAGGCTTCTGTGGGAGGGAATGCTGAACTCTCTGTTCAGATGACTATTACAGTCAAACAAAGTAGCACAAAATGGTTAAATATAATAAATAATAAATAAATAATAAATTCTGAATGCAAAAAAATTAAGGCAATGAGGCATACACAGCTTACATATTTCAGCCTTTTATTTTCCCTGTCTCGCTGCTCAAATCATCTACTAAGCCAATCATGTGGCATCTGCTCAATACATCAAATCATGCAGATACAGGACAAGAGCTTCAGTTAATGTTCACACTGAACACCAGATTGGGGCTCTGAGTGACTTTGACCATGGCATGGTTGTTGGTGCTAGATGGTCTGGTTAAAGTATATTAGTAACTGATGATTTCTGGTATTTGCACATAGCACAGCCTCCAGAAAAACATCACTTGTTTTATTTTAATCTTCAGCTGTCCAGTTTCAGAGAGTCTGTGCCCACCGAAGCCTCAAATTCCTGTTGTTGGCTGAAGGGTGTGGAATCCAATGTGATTTTCTAGCTCACCCACATGAAGGTTCTAGATGTTGTGCATTCTGAGATGATTTTCTGTTCACCATAGTTGCAAAGAGTGGTTATTTGATTTAACTTTCTGGAGTTTAGCTGGATTTTTATGCTTTAATGGTCACGTTTTTCACCATTCTGATACTGGATGTGAACATTATTGACATGCATGCCTATAGAAAGTGAATTTAGCCTCTGAATTACTGCCCCAAAAGTAGGTGAAAGGGCATAAGCAGTGTTTATCATTCTTATAGATGCTAGTGGAGTTAAAGTCTCCTTTCTACGTCTCCTGTCTCCTCATTAATTATTAACTTCATTCTGGAATAAGGGCTTGTGTGTGACATGCCATGCTTTTTCTCCCCTGTCTCCATTGAAACTAACAAATCCCAGTAATTATGAAGATAGAGTTGAGCAATTTCACTGACATTAACATCTCATTACTAAGTAACCACATTCTGCAGTAAGGAGTTGCGAGTAACCTAAAATGAGATGACTGAGAAACAACTATTCTCTAAATATGCACGTTATATTTAGAGAGTAACCTAAGTTTAGGATTAAAACCAGGCCCCTGGAGCTGTGAGGCAACAATTCTACCCATTGCACCACTCTACACTATTTATTTAGCACTCTCAAACAAGTGACAAATTAAAGAAAATGCCACTGCATTTTCTGCCATGGTTTTGTTTATTGTTCTTCAGAATGATCACCTTTACCCTACGATAAAGTTTTGATGAAAGTGATGTCCTTCAGAACCAAACAGAAAACTGGTGGGAAACACAAAGCTCTCTACAAGTGTTTATTGAAAGACCATTTGTGGAAATATCTTTGGAAGAAATAGCTTTTGTCACAATCTGTTACTTTGTGTAACACAGCTATGAGCAGCAGAGCAAAAGTCAGTGTTAAACTATACAAAAACTGTGTTGGCTAGATTCGTCATTCATGAGACAAGAATGTTTAAAACAACCAGGAGAGCAAATTGCAGGCTATAAACAACATGCTAATTCAAACAGGAGCAATTTCAATTGTATTACCTCCAACATCATCTTACCTTCAAACTAAAATAAAGTACCTTCCGCTTGCTGGACTCCACCTGGCCTCCACCTAAGGTTCATTTGTATAAACTGTGTAACAAAAGCAATATATTTGACCTGTGCCTATGCCTTTGGATATTAACCCCTTTAGGCCTAAGCCTATTTTCCTGGCTGTTTTTCAAAAAAAAAAAAAAAACATTCTCTATTTAAATGAGTATATCTCAAAAACTACAAAGTATATTTCAATAATTCTGGTACTGAAATAAAGGTAATACTTGTGAGATTACTAAAATAAGTATATCTATTATTAGATCAGAGTAAGAGAAGCTGGAACACAGACAAAATAATCAAAACAAATTCCGTCTGACAAAAGATTTCAATTCAAAGGAGAATAGCCCCATCTAAGCCTTCATATTTAAGTCTACATACTCCAGAAATTAATTTTATAACTCCTTACCATTAACTGTTTAAAGCCAGATTTATCCATTGTGTATCAGAGATATTAAAGAGAGGTTTTTGTAGAAGAATGTCCAGGGGGACCTTTCTGTTTTCATGATGGCACATGTTGGCATCACTCTGCAATATCTGAGGTTTCTCAGGATGTATTCCAATACTTCTGGTGCCAAAATAAAGGTAACACGTGTTGGATTGCTGCAGAAGTGTTAAAATAAGTATATATATAAATAAAACCAGATCAGAGTAAGAGAGGATGGAGCACAGCAAATTTTAGACAGTATATAAAAAATATTGTTATTAAATATATATTAAAAACTACATAAATCTATTTTATAACATCTCACCATTGACTGGTTCAAGATTTATTTATCCTTTGTGTATCAGAGATATTAGAGAGAGGTTTTAATAGTGGTACACACTCCTGTGCCAAGTGAGTGCATGTTGGCACACCACTGTATATGAGTTTTCCTCAGATACCGAACTATAAAACTTCATATTATTGACTTTTATGTCACTATAGGTGTTCACTGCATCCAAATCCAACAGTTTTCAGTTTGTTTTGGAGTCTCCCCACCTCTAACTACAGTACACAGCGTGCATGACTGTCTGCCAGCCTGAGACGCTTCCCCTTTATAGAGATAAAAGCAAGTGCCTCCTGGTTACAAAACAGCTCTAAAATGACAAAATAGACTCAAATAACACACAACAATCCAGTCGTTACATACCTAGCTGTCCGAAGGTAACCGTGTAATCGGTTCAGTTTATCTTGAGGAGGGGAAAAACTTTAAGCATGATTTTCTGGATTTGAAAACACACCTCTTTTTTAAACCCACCCGTTTTCGGTTCGGCGCGATTTCCGAGTTTAAAAAGCCAAAATAAAGCAAAAAAAAAAAATCCTTTGGAAAGTTTAGTTGGTGCATTTAAATGCGATGGGGATTTAAATTTTACGAGCTTTGAAGAGCGACAACTCGACATCTCGACGTAAGTTTGACCCCTCTGTAGAAATCTCTGAGCCTCTAATTTTCGAATCAGAATCTTGTGTTGTGAAACCTGATCCGATGGTAAGGCAGTAAAGTCAGTGCATCTTGAATGAGCCAAGGCGCATGAAATGTTGAGTGTTTGGCTTGATTCAGACAAATTCAACCGGATTTTTCTATTGGAAAAATGTTTTTTTCCCGTTGTTTTACCACACTGCATGTGTAGATACATAATACATAAACATATTTAGCTATACTTTATACAATTCCTATTTTCCCTCAACCTTTTCACTTCTCCAAGTTCAATCCATAAATTTCTTTACTCACAGTTTGAGCTACTTGAAGGAACCAAGTCCAGAGGTCCTTTGTGAGGTCACACTGATTCACTATTCAGTTTTAACAGCAGCAAAAGTAAAGAAATTCTCCAACACCTCTTCAGGACAACAAAGTAACAGCCTTATTTTGCCCTCACATGTTCACAGGATTCTGGGGCATTGCAGGAGTGTAACTGACACTGTTACACTGTTTCTTTATTACTAGTGTAGCATTCCATTCAATATTAACCTTGTTTTTATGACTACGATTTACAGCAGTCTTGCACCACATAAGATTGACTATATTATACTTTATGAATGTGCACTTTCTTTTTTTTTTTTATGGCAAGCTTATAGATTAAATATTAGACAAGTGATGATTAGTTTTGTCTACAGTAGAAATTCCAAAAGCAGTTGTTTTTTGTTTTCGCATTTGCATTTGATTGAAGGTGGACATGTGCTTATGTATAACTGTGCAGTGAAGAAAACTACCACAGAGGATTTCTACAGTGGCCGAGAAGTGCAAAACAAATTAACAAACCCGAAAACACATTAACAAATCCGAAAAGACATTAACAAATCCGAAAACAAATTAACAAATCCGAAAACAAATTAACAAATCCGAAAACAAATTAACAAATCTGAAAACAAATTAACAAATCCGAAAAGAAATTAAATCCGAAAACAAATTAACAAATCCGAAAACACAACGACAAGTCAGACAACCCGGAAACGGTAGGTATCGTTTTTGGATGGAAACTTACCGATCATTGGACAAGACACCTGTCACTCAAGATATACAGGTATGGAATCTTATGTGTAATGTGTAAAGTTCTCTGTTTAAATATAAGAAAATAACAGAATCAATCCACAGTAATCCATTCCATCCATCCATTCCAACTTTTCCCTGCGGCAGACTGTTGAACTTCATGTATACCTTGAGTGACAGGTGTCTTGTCTGATGATCAGTACGTGTTCCAATCACAAACTATACCAACCTCTTCCGGGTTATCTGACTTCTTGTTGTGTTTTCGGATTTGTTAATGTGTTTTCGGATTTGTTCATTTGTTTTCGGATTTGTTAATGTGTTTTCGGATTTGTTAATTTGTTTTCGGATTTGTTAATGTTTTCGGAATTGTTAATGTGTTTTTGGATTTGTTAATTTGTTTTCGGATTTGTTAATGTGTTTTGCACTTCTCGGCCACCGTAGATTTCCTTCTGGTGCTGAACTTTATCATTTGTATCGTAATTCTAACAGCGTATTCCAGGATTTCAGTTACACCAAACCTTGAGATGAGGAGTGAAATAGAACATTGCCTCAGTACATCACTCTCCCAGTGGACACTTAAAATTGTTGTGATTTTACTCTTCAACTGATTTATTACAAGCACAAACTTTTTAAAAAATGGCTTAACTAACTGGGTTGAAATTTTGTCTTAGCTGAACAAATCTCACTAATTATTAAGTAAAGCTGACAGTTATAGCTCAGTGAACAAAATTCTAGAAACACAACTCTACTATAAATAATGAGTTATTATGGCATCTTTGAGCACTGCACTTGGTCTGTGTATAAATCATGCTAGGAGTAAATTGTTTTAAATATTTGATTTATTCTTGATTTATTAATTCATCTTCAGTAAACCCTTTATGCTGGACAGGGTTACAATGCAGTCAGAGCTTAACCAAGGAACACTCGGCATGAGAGGAATAAACCCTATATTAGAGTTTCACAGGACACACACACAACTGGTGGCAGTGTACTCTTGCCCATTCACAAACCAGCATGTTTTGGGGAAGTTGAAAGAAACCAGAGAACATGAAGAAAACCTGTGCAGACACAGCTGTCATGATGTCAATCCATACAGCAATTCTATTTGAATCATGAGTGCAAGCAGGCCTACTCAGTAAAAAAATATGTATTTCAATGGTTTTCACAATCATTTTTTCTTTCTTGGGCACTTTTTAATAAATGTTTCTCTTTTTATTTAATTTTAGCACATTTCTTCTGCCTGCAATATGCAATAAAGTACATTTGCAATTAGCTGTAATGTGTATGGATTTCTGTGGTTCAGAGAGAAAATATTGTATGTTTACCCAGTTTTAAATACCATTTGACAACTGCAGATTGCAAATACCAAGACTTTACTACCGAACATCTACAACAACATTACAATGCATAAAGCTGAGCTGAATTGCACTCAAGCAAAAAGATTTTTGATATGAAAATGACAAAAAATACAACCACAAGTCACACTCAATAAGATTATTTATGATATTATACAATCTGAATTTATAACAAACAATAACAAAAAAAGATTAGTAAGATGCACAGTATTCAAATGATTTGTCCCAAGACAACCAAAGAACTGATCTCTCATCTTTCATACAGAAAAATGAGAAAAGTAGGGGAACATAGTGGGATGTGTGCGAGTTGAGGCATGGATTCTTTCCAGATGGAGTTTGGATACGTGTGTGAGAGAGATAATAAGACGAAGAGACAAAGAGCAAGAAAGAGTTTGCACAATTATGAATTTAAGGATGACTGATCAGAGAGAGAAATGAAAATGAATACAAATGAGAAGAAAACAAAATGCTAAAGGCAGACCGTGTTTGTGTGTGTATTTGTGGTATAGTACAGTCTCAGTTGGTGTAAATCTGTCCCTCAGGCGGCTGTGGGAGCTTCATGTTCTCTTTGCACATCATGAGTCGTCTAAGCTCCTGCAGCACCACTCGGATACTGTAGGAGTCCTGCCACTTAGCCAGAGATGACACTGCCCTCGGCTCCACCTAAACACACAGAGAAACGTCGTAACAGCACCATTCCATTATGTACTACTAATCATAAAACACACACACAAACACACACACTGCATTTACAGAATTTACTGTAGGACCATTAAAAAAAACGCTGAGCTTTATTTGTTGCAGTGTGGCAAGATGTCTGAATCTGAATTAATAAACAAACTAGATTTGTAAAGTTTGTCGCAACAAACTTTGATGATGGCTTTGACGATGCAAGTATTCGCAAAGGCCGGTGCTTTTTGGAGGTGAGTAGACATAAGGGTCAGTGTTACTTTTGGAAGCAAGTAGACAGAAAGCTAGGGTGCCAAAACATTTGGAGGTAAGTGGAGACGAGCATGTGACGTCATCCGAATACTCTTGAGGAAGTTCTCCTCATTGTTCTGAGTGTTTTGATATGTCACATGTCCATGTTGTACAACAGTTTTTTGATTTTGCATATTTTGGGGGCGGGGCTGCGGCACAACCGGAAGGCCAGTCGGTACACCAATTTAAAACGTTGTTCAGAGAATCACCTTAAAGGAGCTGGCCGAGTTTGGTGTAGATAGTTTGAAAGCTTGCCAAGTTATAAACCTCCAAAGTTTATAATGGGAGTCTATGGGCTCCCATAAAAAAAAGGCCATTTTGAGACCTGGTACCGGAAGTACTGGTACTCGGACCGCTTATAAAAGTAATAGCAACAAACTTCAGACCAGGGTCTACAACATATCCGAATTTGGTGCATGTGGCCCGAAAGCCCTAGACCGCATTAAATTTTATAAATTCTTGTCTAAGCTTAAATAGGAAAACAGAATGTTGGCTTCTACAAAGCCAACATAACTAGGTGGTTGGTAAAAGACAAGCTCTTGTTAGGAGGCTCTAATCAAAATAACAGTCATTTTGTCCTCATATCACAGTAGTGTAGCATGTCACTACACCATTGGCGCGCTTAGTGGGCACAGTGTGGTTTGGGACATGGTCTTAAAGTCTATCTAAACTCAGGTACTTGCAGCTGTAAGATTAGTGTGTGTACTAGAGCACAAGCCACATTCAATTCAATCTTATTCAATAAGCAACTTGCAAAAGTCAACACAAAATTCTAAACCCAGAGATGGTGAAGAATTAGAACTCAATTTTGAATTTAAAATTCAAGAATCTGCATTAGTGGGTGAAATGAAATTCTAAAACCTGCATTACAAGGCAACGTTCTAAAATCAGAAACAAAGGCTAAAATTTAAAAAAATGCAGTAGAGGAAGAAATTCTAAAATCGTGTGAAATTCTAAAATCTACAATAGACGTTAAAATGTGCAATAAAGTGTGAAATGTTAAAATCTTTATCAGTAAAATGTAAAAGCTCTCAAATTATATATTCTCAAAATAATAAATCAAATTCAAAATATAAATGCTGCAAAAAAGGTTCACGTGCAAATTGCACTTGGTTTCATTATACAAGCTGCTGTTATTGGATGGTTCCTGAAGTTTTCAGCAACAGCATTATAACAACTGAAGGAAAAATGCTACAGGACTTACCTACAAAGCAAACCTACCAAGACCTTAAACATCCCTCTTAGCATAACTGATTCGATAATATGCAGGTGGAAAGTTACCACAAATAATCATCCCCAGATAAGTACGACACTTAAGATTTCACAATGCATTCTGTGATTAAAGATAAGGAAAGTAAGAGAGAAGCCAACAGTTTCTCGACTAGTGTAGCAGGATGACCTGAAAGCTCCAGGGACGACTGTTGCAGAGAGAACAGTAAGTGCTAGATTGTGGATATTTCAGCAAAACAATGACCCCAAACACACAACTTAAATAACTCAGGAATATCATGCATGGCCTTGCCAGTCTCCTGACTTTAAACCCCATTGAAGCTCTATTGCGAGTTGGAATCTGAAAGTTCATTAGAGGGACCATCATAACCTAATGGCAGATAATTTGCTAAAAGGAATCAGCCAGAATTACAGCACACTGTTGCACAAAGCTTATTAATTCTTACTATAGATCTCTTGTAACTGCATGAAAGTAGTACATTCTGTAATTTGTGGTGCCCAAGTACTTTGCTTCTTATCAATTTCTTTTTTTAAACATATTCATTTTATTTTTATTCATATTTTTAGGTCAAAAGATGTATCTATTGGAAGTAGATTCCTGCAGAAGTAGAATAGTGAACCAAAGTGAACCAAGTGCAAGATGAGTCATCTATATTTTTATCATTTTACAAGTAAAATTGCTAATATCTACAACTGTATTTATTTGTTTGATATATAGGAGGTATGTAATTACACAATGGAAACCACAAAAACAGCTCTGAAGCAATTTGATGGATACTTTATAAATGTTTAAGAAACAGTTTTTTTTTCTGTGTAAGTTTTAACGGCTCCGTCAGTAAGCAGTGAAACAAAATTTGGCTCCATCAAAACGCACAAATAATTACGGCATGTTCCTAAGGAAAGTAAAAAAACAAAACTCACCACACCACTGGAGTTGTGTACTCCGTTTAAATTGATCTTTGTCACAAATCTCACAAACGGAGGTGTTTCTGGGTATCTGGGTCCACACTCCACTCTCAGACTGTACATCCTGTTCTCATAGATAGTCTAAGAGGAAAAGTAGGTGAAAAAATGTTAGTGCTTTAATCAGAGAGTCATGCAAGAGAAGGCTACAATGATCATTTACACCAAGCCATTTTTTATTGTATGCAAATAGGAACAGTCACAATCATCAAATAAAAATCTATTTTATGCCAAAATTTAAAATCAGATATGCTGTTTGTCCAACCACCGTTTCACACAACTTCTTGGTACATAGCAAAAATGTCAGATTGACAGAGAGGATGTGACTCATCATTCTTTATAAACCAGGCGACAAGTGTTCCTCATGACTGGCAGATCAGTATGACAAGTTCATGGTCTGAGAGTGCAAGGGAAGGTCTAGTGTATTCCTAGAGCAGTGGGAAGATCTCTGAAATACAAGTAAAGAAAGTCACCCTGGAAAAAGTGTGATGGTGGAGTACTTTGACTGCGTATTAGTAAAATGAGACAGACTATGCCTCTTATAATTTCTAAAACTGCTTTTCTTTGTGGTTAGATATAGAAAAGAAACCAAATTGATTCTAACAAATGTTGAAATGAAAGGTTAAGATGTTGCTGGTACTGAAACACTCACTATCAATAACACCTTTAGGCAATGATCTTAATGCAGATATACGTATTTCCTTGGTAGTTGCTGAAGTGAAAATAAAAGTGTGGGCTCCTTAGTTTATTCATCTATGTTAAGCGAGTCTTTCTGAACAGAAACACTGATTGACATTTTTGTGTAGCGAACTTCTCCTTTAGTAGAAAGTAGAAACTACAGCATAAAGTTTCCATAAGAACAGTATGTTCACCTTCTTGAAATTTCACTTCCTGCTGCTTTAAAAGCACACTGAGTACCCCATTTGACACTGTCGGTTTCTAAGTGATACAGTATGAAAGTAATCAGACCAAGGCTAGTGAAGGAGAAAAAGAACTCTCAATTGTGCTGGGCAATGTCAAATAAAATCCTATAGCTCTCACCTCAACCTTATCAGAGAAGTGATATGCCACCTGTATAACAGTAAAATGTATTTATCATACACAGTCCTGTTGGGTGTAAGTGGAATATAATGGGTTCTACTGAAGAAAACATTAATACAATGCATGCCAATCCATATAAGTGCAACAAAGTCAAACTGCAAACTACTATTTACAATAATGCGGGAAAAAAGAGAAATGGTAGAAGATGCCTGACTTGCAAGTTGCCTACAGGGGTCTGATCATTTTCATATTTACTGTGAGCTAATGCTGACATAGTGTTCGTGCTTTACCCAGCAAAACTGTGTATGTTTTTATAAGCGTATAAACCATAGGAGTGATTATGACACCAGAGTGTTACCCGTGGTGGTCCGATGATCATGCCTCTCCAGCGTGTGAGGGTCATGTCATCGTCATCCTCCAGCCCCCAGCTCACAGTTCCGTCCCCCACTCCTTTCTGGCCTTCCTCCAGCTCCTCCAGCAGACGGAAGTTGCGTGGCACCTTCACGCCTAACCATGGAAACACACATCACAACATTGTGGAACTGCAGGCTTAAAAGAGTAGATAGAAATGGCACAGCAATCTAACAACAAATTCGGAACTTTAAGCATCTTGTATGCTTTTTTAGGAATTGTATTGTCTAAGTCAGTGTATAAATTCAGTCAATATCAATAAAAAGCTCTGAGAACCCCAAGTGCTCCTACAATGAACATGGTTCACATGTTCATAAGCCAGATACTGCTGCTGATCATGTTCTAGCTGAAAGCCACGCAAGGTTATGGTGTAGCAGACACAGCTCAATGGCACTGTTTTCATTCTTAGCTCTTTGTTGTTGCAGGCATGAAGGACCTTCACTATTTCTTTCAAGGGCATCTGTCCCAGGAGGTAGAAACCTGTGAAATTCTCATTTAAACATTAGCCAGATGCATTTGCCATGGTGCACTTCATTCATCTCGTCCTCCCTACCGCAAGTTTGCACAAGCATCACCCAGAAAGCTTGGATGCCATTTGCATTACCTCATCTGTCTTTCACAAACTCTCACACAATTCCACTGCAGTCCCCCGATTTTGTAAAGCCAGCAATGTATGCATCCACAACACAAAGCTACACCATGAGGGTATGTGCATTTCATTTATACACGCTTCAATGCACCTCAGTGCTTTTTTTTTTTTTTTTTTGGATTTATTTTTTAAAAGCTTTTAATGTGAAGTCTCTTGTGTAATATAGTTCACACCTAGGCTGGCAAGAACTTTTTCACAGAGGGACTCCACAAATTTCAATGACACATGCAGCTGCTGACTTCGACTTCTCTTCCATATTGATTTTTTATTTCAGTGTTGAAATCTATAATATTTCAAGCAGCAATATAGCATTCATCAAAGATACCTAAAACCCAGACAGACAAGACAAGAAAAAAAAATGAAAGGGACCGACCATAAATGCTGAGTAAGACGCAGGGGCCTGTAAGATATTGCTGAATCATACTAACTTTTTTTAAAAGGAGCATATCAGGATGAATTCTTTGTTGTAGTGTTACACAATGAAACCCATAATTAAATTTAAGATATCAGATGCTTGCAGATGGGCAGTGCCTTTGCAGTAAACTGCACTCATGTGAATCAGCTGTGTGAATTCTGCCAAACTCCTGGCACTGTGTATTCTGCTTAAAGAAAAAAAATGCTTGTAATGCATGCTTCTGGGAAACAAAAATTGAAGCTGAATTGGTTAAAAACCGTCATTTCAGTAAGTCTTACATCATTCGCATTGTCAGAATGGTGCCTCAGTGATGTTGCAATTAATCTGTTCTGTTGCATTTCCTTTTAAATAAAGGCTTACTTACAATCTCAAGAATAAACGTCAATGATAAAAGTTACAGATCCAACGCCCAGTATTATTCACTGGATAAACTGGACAACAATGTAATTTGGCAATCAACAAAGCTTAAGGGACAAAGCAGCTGGTAGATGAATAAATAAACCTAGCACAACATATACATGACAATTAGCTGACGATTCATTTAGAAATCATTTCCTCCTGTTAATTGTCAAGCAGCTTCACGTTGAGGTGAGATTTGCCCATTATTCGAAATGTGAGGTGGCTTCTTGTAGAGACAGAAATCAGAAGGCTAACATTCATTTATCCGCTATTAGCCGGTAGCCTTGCTAATAGTAGCAAAGTGCGCTGCAGCTCAACGGAACTGACGCTCATTTACACTTTTGTGAATGTTCTTATCGTAAACATGAAAAAAACAAACACACAGCTTTAATCTCCTGGTTCTCGTTAACGCTTTAACCGTCTCATACAATGTATTAAAGTAGACCTGAAAAATGAGGGAAATGATTTACCTGATCCGGCGGCGACCGCCATTTTGAAATAAACAGTTAACAAGTGCGCGCACGCAAGCATGGACGCGCTCAAAACGTGCAAAATGCGCGTGCACGATCAAAAATAGACATTTTCAGTAAATTTCATGCAAGACTCATTTTACATACCTGAAAATATTATATTATATTATATATATATGTCTAATAGGTCTAAAAGATAAAGAACCTTAAGGGTAATTTGATTTGCTCCCTCTGGAGGATATATTTACAGTACCCTACAAAATAAAGTTTCCCTTTCAGATAGGGCTTAAAGTAAAACCGCCTCAGAAATATAGGAACCCTTAACTATCCAAAGAGGTTGCTTGTGTATAAGTAAATGTTGCGTGACCTCGAAGTACATTTCCATATACCTATCCCATTGTGTAGTGTTACTCTCTGGGTGGCATTGCAGAGGCTTATTGGGGGGTTTCACATGTTTTTCCTTTGTTCCTGAGAGTTTCCTTAACTTACTACATGCATGTATGTGGATTAGCTACTTTAAACAAGTGCAATTGTATGAATGTGCATGGTGTCTTGCGATGGACAGCATTCCAAGGAACGGTGCTTACTGTACACTCTTAAGGGAAAGAATTTTTTTTTAAATGTATGTGTTTCTCTGTGGAATATGTATACAACTCCTAAGAGGAAGGGATGCCATCCTTTCAGAGACATAAAAACTCTCTAGGACAGCGGTGTCCAATCTTATCCGGAAAGGGCCGGTGTGGGTGCAGGTTTTCATTCCAACCAAGCAGAAGCCACACCTGATTCCACCTGTTTAATCAGTTGTTCTTGGCTTTTAGTAGACTCTGGTGTGGCTTCTGTTTGGTTGGAATAAAAACCTGCACCCACACCGGCCCTTTCCAGATAAGATTGCTCTAAACTAACCACAGAACCCTGAGGAATCACTTTTGCAGCTCATGAAGATGCAAATTATCATTGTGTTGTAAGATTGTAAGAATTATAGGAAAATTCCTTCAGTGGTGTGAGCTCCTGAGGAACTATATGGAGGCAGTACATCAATGGCATTATGTGATTGTTCATTTTACACAAGGATGCTTCACAAAACCACCGTCACATTTTGCCACCACGTGCCTTACCCATAAAATTACCCACTGTTTGCTTTGCCTTTAACTTACATAGATTTAGTCAGCTAATTATTTTGCATGCAGTACCAAATCACCAATCTCAAAAAATCCACACAAAAACACATTTTTATTATATTTGATACTTTATTCATTTCATTATAAATATAATATATACATGTAATTAAAGTCTTCCTATTGGGAGACAACATAAAGGCATCAAGGCATTATATTTGATATTTAATTTGACAGCCACAAAACCCACTTCAACCACATCCACATGAAAACTGTCCAAGCAGAATAAAACTCGAGTCATGTTAACTAATCTGAGACCTTGAGATGTTTGACAATCAAATATGAAAGTGCTACAGACATACTAGGTACCAAGTTTCTGCCTTCTTCTTTCTGTAACATAATCAAGTCAAATACATCAAGATAAAACATGTACAATAAAAAAAGAATTATGACATCCGATTATTTTTTACCCTTTATGCTTGTGAATATGAATCAATGGACACTGACATTATTGTTTCTGTCCTATCACCGTTTCAAAAGTCCAATAGACCGAGCGCCATCATAAGATCGTCCAACACACCTAAAGCCGCATTCATTACACCACAATAATAATATCATAATAACTTCAGACATGTAGGCAAATTTTATGATGTTTTATGGCCAAGTTAGTAAAATTCCTGCAGGTTACAAATCCAATTCAAACAGCTTTACAGTCATAAAGTGGAACCTCAAAGTCACATCTAGTAAACACCATTACTGAAGGATTGTTCCAACCAATAAATTTAAATAGTCTAAATTCTCCATATTTAAAATGTTGACCTATTGGCAGATTATGACCTAAAGGTTTGAACATAACTGGTGCTCCTAAAAATCTTAATAATCCGCACAAGCAGAAATAAGTGGATACATTAAATATTCAATCAATCTTGACAATAAATTAGAGGTACCAATGAGATCAAATTAGTGTGGCTTTTCACATGGGAACCATTATGAATGTATGATTTCATTATTCACGTAACAGACTCCAATTCACAGAATACCTGTCCGAAATTCCTATGTGCAGCCATAAAAACTGTCCATTTACCACCATTTAATTATCCATAGTTGAAAGTAACACCAGTCTAATCACACTGCAACATGCCGATCAAGTTCAATCATCTAAATAATCAATAAAAAAAAAAACACTTGAACTTTAATTTACAAACCCATACTTGAAAAAAAAAAACTACAACTTAATGTAAAAATGTCTGAAAATGTGCACATTTCACAAATAATTTTATGAAAAAAAAAAATCCTGGCAATTGTTCATATGCTCCATGTAATTTGACACAGTTATAATTAATGACCTTTAAAAATGTTGACCCTTTAAATATCCAACAGTGCTATTTACATACTTCTCTATATTGGCCTACATAAAAAATATAAAGTTTCTTCAAAGACTAGAGCTTTAAAAATTTGGCATACTGTCATATGATTGAACATTTCCTACATAGTAAGCAACCTATTACCACATTATATATAACTTTGTTGGTTTTCATTTGATCAAACAAGGTTTAATATTTAACTCTCAAAGAGACGGAGATTGGAAAATGTCTAAACTGAGGAATAAACGCAATATTTCGGTACAACGGGACAAACTCAACAGTTGACGAAGACGGAAAATTAAAAATGGCTCAAATTAAACACCTTTGGACAAAAAAAGCCATTGATTGTTGTTGTTGTATATATATATAAAGAGGTGTATATATATAAATAAAATACCTTGTTTATACAAAAAAACTATTCTGTCTAGACAAATCAGACGTATCATTATAGATTCATAGATTTTCAAGTAATAATTTTGAAGAACGTAGTTGTACGGAGGAATTCTGACCTTCTAACTATGGCAATTAGTACACTATTAGAAATAAATCTTTTGTTGAGAATATACACATAGTTCACAGTCCCAATACATATTGAGATGAAACCAGTGGAACAAGGTGAGTGACTAGTTTAGTAGCTTAGTGCTAAGTGGTGCTTAATGTTGATGTTATCTAAAAACTGGAATATGATGATAATTAATATTCTTTTTGTTCTGCAGTTAGAGACCCATTATCATTAGCTGTATGCAGTTATAAAGTGTTAGACAAAGGAGACCTTCTGTCTCTCGCATGAACAATGTAAATTAACGTCCAACTAGTCAAGCAACCATGCTTAAAAATAATTACATGATCATTTAAGACAAGAAAAATAAGAATTAAATGAGTCTACAAGTCTTTTCAAAGCATCTAAATTGTAATTAGGTTAAGGATGTGTTAAGTTCTTAAAACCTCCACTGAACAGTCAGTTTCTAGCACGTGTTCTTTATAAATAAATCTTTTTTATATGTTTGTCTTTAGAGCACCAGAACAGAGCCAGAACATTAAGAAGCGAGAATGTGCTTGTGCAAAAAAAGGAAAGAAATAGCACATCTTCATTAATGGATGTGTAACAATGTGGAAAACATACTGTATCAAAAGTGTGTATGATTCACAAGCCAAAAGTTTGTAGTATGGAGTAAGTGCTTACAGTAAGTGAGGAGTGAAATGTGTACATTGTGGAGTGTGTGTGTATGATAGCTAGAGAGAGAGAGAGAGAGAGAGAGACCAGAGTGAACTGACTCTGCTGCATGTACTGCATAAGTAAGGCAGACTGAGAAAAGACTGCATATTCATCAGCTTTGTCTGTTCAGACGTCAACCAAAAAGTGAAGACACCGATTCCAGCCCTCCATTATTACGAGCCATGATGTCAATAATAAAAGATGGGCCAATAAAGACATGGTTTCCTTACTGCAGACCAAAATGTTAAGAGTAGCATTCCTACATACTTGTCAGTCTGCAGAAATCTTTTTTTTTGTTTTGTGTGTGTTTTTTTAAAGGCATCTGTTTGAACTGCAGCTCACTGTTCAAGTATTTAAAAATATGGATTTTTCATTTTGCTTCAGGGTTTCAAGTTCATCAGCATGGCATTTTTGGATGCTTAATACCCCTATAGCGGAGGTAAAATGGCTTCTTTGTGCAGGAAATAGGGAGAATATTGATGAGTATAAAAAGAGATTTGAGAGCTGTTGCTGGATGAGAAGTATGGAAAAGTATTGCTTGCAAACACACTCTCCACTTCTCTCCTCCTTTTTTTCTCTTTGAGGGCTGGAAGATTTTGCATTATCAGCATCATTCAGTTCTTATCATCCCCACTGGCTGGGTCAATGCTTGGGAGCTGAATGAGGAGGACAGATGGAGGCTGGACCTCTGTACAGAGGTATGAGGTAGGAGAGGGACACACACCAGAGTAACATTACTGTGTTCTTTGGGCCCATTTCAAGTCATCTGATCTGGGCTTCTCTCCTGTCAGGCTCTGGATGATGTCCTCCAGAGTCCTCCAGAAGCCAACTTTCTCCAGGGGGTAGTTCAACCAGCCTGTATATATACACACACAGACACACACACAGAGACACACGTGCACAGAGACACACACAAACAATTCAATAAGTTATAGCGTTCAAACATTAGAAAGCTATAATCAAACATTATAGAAGTTATGCAACAATCAGATGCCATTTGCAAAAAAAATTTCACAGGAAATAACCAGAATTATATAATATATTTACTGTTTAAAGCAATACAATTATTTTCTTTTTTTCCCCAAAGGAATTGTATTTTAAATTTTAGAAATAAAGTGTTGTGTGTACCTGTAGTGATGCAGAAATAGGTCTCGTGAGGTGATACATGATGAACTCTGTGGTGTTTGCGAGGGAGGATGATATGGCAGTCCTGCAGGAGGGTGACCCAGCATGGCAGCCCAAAATAAGTGTGAGACCACTTATGGATCTGATTGGTCAGTGTAACAAAGATGGCCAAAGAATATAAATAGCAGTACCAGGGGAAGATATGATAAATCTCCGCTGTTAAAAAAAAAACAAACAAAAAAATTAAGATAAGGTATTATAGCTGTGGTGCTTGTATAGGATTATCATGGAGTCTGTGGGGTTATTTTTATCCTGGTGCACCTGTAAATTTATGGTATAAGGCTGACATTTTGCAAGCTTTTGGGCCAGAGCCATTCCCACCCTTGCCCAGCTGCTATTTTTGAAAGTACTAACATGGGTAGAGACATGCAATAGGGAGCGTGACTTTCTAAATCTGCCAGTACAGTGGTATTTTCTAACCCAATTTGTTCCAAAATTATGCTTGGTCTCTTGGACTTGTATGTTGTATGTGCCATATACACTAATTGTAATAATTAGCGGATTACAAAAGTGTTGTTATTTAACAAAGTAAAATAGTTTTCTCCAAGTAGACTTGGAATTCTTGTAAGGAGTCTCCTGTGTCAGTGCTTTGGAACAGTCCAATCAGTCCATGTTGTCCCTTTAAGTTTACCTCAGTGGGAAAGTCTTGAATAGAGAGAGTGTAGCACTTTGAGGGTTTTTTATTGGTCATAGCAACTTAAGAAATCTCCTTATTCATCAAAAATCATATGTATATAAAATACATACAGGTGCAGCTCTATTAATTAGAATGTCGAGGAAAAGTTCATTTATTTCAGTAATTCAACTCAAATAGTGAAACTTGTGTATTATATTAATTCAGTACACACAGCAGTATCAGCAGTCTTCCCCATGATTGTGAAGCCTAGTGAACCAAACTGAGAGACCATTATGATTGCTCAAGAAACCTTTGCAGGTTAAAATGTGAGTCAAATTCATCACAATTAAAAGTACCAAAGACTTAAACTACTTCAGTCTGTGTACAGAATTTATATAATACATCTCAAAATTTATTGAGCTACAGCTGTATATAAAAATACTATATTTATTGCCACCATGAGGACCAAAGATTATAAATACACCCGTGTCATGTTTTGACTTTTATTTGCATTTTAAGTGGTTTGCTATGAGCAAAAGGAATAATACTGTTCTCAAATTGCATCTGGGGTCTGTGTAGTAATGAAAAAAAAAAACAGTTATCTGCTTTACCTGGTGTTAGAGTGTGGAAGTTGTAGGCCATGTTAGCCAGGGGAATGATCGTCAGCATGCAGTTATCACCATTCGTCTCGATGAAATCATGCCGTGTGATGGCTGTGGGATCGATATGATGTTCCCGAAATGGACGAATAAATGCCTGCGGGAGGAAAGGAAGAGAGAGAGAGTCCTGTGAATCCTGGTAACCTGTTCCACTGAGACTGAACACACTACACTGTGCAAAAACACAAGATTCTCACTCTGCTCTCTCCTGAGCTTTGAAAACAGAGCACCATCAAAGCTTGACTGTATCTTTCTGACAGTGTTCAAATTTTAATGTCCCCTTAACACCTGAATGATTTAAAAGAAAGAGAAACAGAGCGCATCTTGCTATTGTTTCTGCAGCTACACAGAACATTAAGCATATTAATAAGAACAGAGTTCCTTACAAATTGACACTTCACAGCTCTTGGCACGCCTCTGTGCGTGTTTATGTACATTTATTTTTAAAACCATTTATAGTAGAGTAGAAAAGTGAAGCCCTGTCTGTCTCCTGCCATACCTTTCCAACGATGGGCAAATCCACAGACCCCCACGTGTCAGCACCCCAGTGTACCAGTCCAGAGGCAAAGTCTGCAGTAAGGATTCCTGCCACTGTGTACACACATACACACACACACACACACACACACACACAAATATAAGAAAGCAGTATAATAAGCACTATATAATAAGAGTCTCTAATATGCTCGCTTCATGACAACCGGCCCTAATCCTTAAGACAGACATTTTTCTCTGTATTTAAAATAACTAGAAATAGTACAAGATAAATCCTTTTACAGTTCAAATTATTACTCATCATGTATTTAGTGATTTTATTGCTATTGTGACTTTGCATATATAATGTTGAACATTGGCTACACAACAAAATGCAGCTTAATGTTGATTATGGTTGATTTAATAGGACATAATCAAACATGATCAACTATATTCGTAATAGATTGTTCTGTGACTAGAAATCTGCCTTGATTATGTATACAACAGTGGTCATGCAGTTATTCAGAGCCTTTTTGGACAACAGTTTATATTTTGAAAAGTGACATTTGTCCTGACAGTCCACAAAGGGAATCAGATCCAATTTTAATTGTACTGAAGCTGTAGCTGAAAATATTTTTTGCTTAATGAGGTCCCAGTTCAAATGATTTTAACTTGCTGTATGACTGTGTAATATGGATTCTAACTTTATTATACATTTATACATTTGTAGTTATATATTTGTACAATTTAAGAAAGGCTTTTCCAGGTTTATAATGTACATCATAAAAGAAAACGCTATTTTATTTTCATTTTAAATGATGAAATTCTAAACACAAATATTGTGTTCTTAAATTAGCTGAATATTTCCGATAAATAACTATAAATAACAATCATTATTTTAGCTAGTAATGTGCAACCCTAGAGCACACATTACGTTTTACACTTCACGTAACTGTGATACAGGTTGCATCATGGAAACTACATTTTGAAATTATGTCAAAAAATACAACCTGTCTCCTCCTGCAAAAATCTGTCACAGTATGAGGACACTGGAGACTGTGACAATGTTCTAAATATACATGCCTACACAATTCAAGTCTAGAGTTTCAGCCTAGCTGCTTACATGGACACAATTGTGTGTGCTGAGTCATACTAGGTGATTAGTACAGCACAGGTATGTTTGTGTGTGATCTTGTATGCATGAGTGAGTGCGTGTGAATCTCACCAATTCCCAGAAGGATGTACCAGGCATGGCCCAGGTGGAAGTGGGCGAGGAGGTAAAAGAAATTAAAGGCCATGAGCGTGAAACAGAGAATAACACTGATCCATTCCTGACACCTCTTACCTAATTAGAGAGAGAGAGAAAGAGAGAGAGAGAGAGAGAGAGAGAGAGAGAGAGAGAGAGAGAGAATGACTCACACACAAAATAGCTCAAATGTCCTGTATTTTATTGTGTCAGCATGTTTCTCTAATACGGTTACACAGAAACACACCCGGTAATTCTATAAGCAGCTGTATTTGGGTGTGTGAGTGTGTATGTTAGCTGATGAGTTAAAACCTCCACCCTTTCCTTTCACTCAGATCACTGAGAGCCATTCATACCCATGAAAGAAAAACATTACAAAGCTTCTGTGAATCTTCTACATGTGCATTTGTTTGGGTCAAATCTGTCGAATAATCAAATGCCATGCGTTGTGCTCTTTTGCTCATTTTCAATGTGTACCGCCCCATGCTCATCTCAGTTCTACACTCCTGCATGCAACTCAGCTCTTCAGCAGTAGGACACCCGCCAACATGCTGCACAACCACAAAACAAAGATCTAATCCATCAGAGGTTTCCACAAGTTAGCGAACCATCTTTTTCCTTCACAGTAGGTTAAAGGTCCACAAGAGAATTTTCATGTTCTGCACAAGAGTATGAGGCAGGTTTGGTACGACTGAGCTAGGCTAATTACACATGATCCCGCATTGTCATGTGCCGTATACAAAGACATAGGCAAATACATGAGACTCAGCTAGAATTAGTTCAGCTCATTGATTTCTTTAAAAGACAACAAAATCTTACTAGCAGAAGTCAGTTTCTTTCAACACACAAATCATCAGTATTGGCTACATTTCTGCCGTATTTAAGAGCAATTCAGACGTTTTTTATACGGTTTCACTTATTTTTTATTTGGCCACAATCATTTTTGTTCAGTTTACATTTCTTCCCGTTGAATAAAATCAATTTAGAAGAAATCCCAAATACCCCTATATAGCCATGTTTCTCAACGTGAGCTTCATGTTGCATACCCAGCAGGTCTATGGTGATTTACTTTTTTTTCCATTCATTTTCCAAGTTATTTTGGATATAAAGAATATCAACTAAAATCTAAAGATTTAGAAAAACTGGTTCCATGGGTGGGTTGTTCTAAATAAAAAACACTCTATATAATAATTAAATTCTAAATTATACATATACTGTGTGTATATATATACACATATATATACGTATATACATATATATACGTATATATATATATATATATATATATATATATATATATACACATATATATATATATGTAATTTCATGCATTTATCTCACTGATACGTGACTGTCATCATGGATTATCATTTAGTAACTGCACTCTAAAAAACATCATCAAATGATTTCCACTAAACACAAAACAAAACAAAACAAAAAAGAAAAAACAAGTAGTGGGGGTATATTGTTGTAGGACATAATTGCTGGGGGACTGGACCATTGTAACCTGACATGTACATTCAGCTAGTAGTCCATTAGCTCTGTGTGTGTGTGTGCGTGTGTGTGTATGTGTGCGTGTGTGTGCATGTGTATGTGTATGTGTGTGTGCATGTATGTGTGCGTGTATGTGTGCGTGTATATGTGTGCGTGTGTATGTATGTGTATGTGTATGTGTGTGTATGTGTGTGTATGTGTGCGTGTATGTGTGCGTGTGTGTGTGCGTGTGTGTGTGTGCGTGTATGTGTGTGTATGTGTGTGTGTATGTGTGTGTGCGTGTATGTGTGTGTGTGTATGTGTGTGTATTTGTGCGTGTATGTGTGTGTGTGTGTGCGTGTATGTGTGCGTGTATGTGTGCGTGTGTGTGTGCGTGTGTGTGTGCGTGTATGTGTGAGTGTGTGTATGTGTGCGTGTATGTGTGCGTGTATGTGTGTGTGAGTGTGTGTATGTGTGCGTGTATGTGTGCGTGTATGTGTGCGTGTGTGTGTGCGTGTGTGTGTGCGTGTATGTGTGAGTGTGTGTATGTGTGCGTGTATGTGTGCGTGTATGTGTGTGTGAGTGTGTGTATGTGTGCGTGTATGTGTGCGTGTATGTGTGCGTGTGTGTGCACGTGTGTGCACGTTGTGAATAGCAAGTTTGCCTCCTATATGGCTGTACTGAAAGCCTGAAGCCACACCAGTCCTTTGTGGACATGACTGAAGACCACTGCTCTAGAGAGTGTCTTTCTGAACACTTATGTTTGTCATATTTACAGTCACTGAGCACCACTCACATGTCTTCTTTAATCAAAGAAAGAAACAAAAAAAAAAAAACAGCAAAACACGCTTTCATCTCTTAACTACCTGGAGGAAAAATCTGCAATGAGCTACAATTCTGAAAAATCAACATTTCTCAACATTTACTGTCTTCAGAAAATTCTCAAAAGGTTCTCAGACTCATTCCAGTTGAAGAAAAAAACAGACTTTATTTCCCTACGCACTGTTATCCATGTCTATTTGTCACATAGCTAGGACAGACTCCTCTATGTGCATTATTGGCACATTTGGATTTAATCACTTTCTCCATTACATGCAAATATGGCTGCAGGAGTACAGGACCTAGGAGGAGTGCCAACAAGAGAACACAATATTAACACACACTCTGGTCAAACAAGTTTTTAGTTCCACATCATCATGCCTGAATGCTAATTTTAACATACTTCTCACTGGGCTATAGTTTATTCTGCATGTTGTGTTTCAAAGTGAATATGTTTGCAGAACACACACACGCACACACACACACACACTTCATACAACTTAACTATTCTCAATAAAGGCCATGTTCTGGTTTTGACACCTCCTCTCTCTCTCCACTCTTAATTTCAATAATATGCTACCAGAATGCTTTCTATAATCTCAACAGAACTGCTGTGTGCATGTGACTCTGTTTAAAACAAAACTGCCCCTGAACAGTTAATGACAAAAAACATTTTAAATGAAAGAAAGGGAAAATTCAGGTCTCTGTTAGAATCTCCCAACAAAATAAATAAATAAAAAACTCAAACAATGGGGTATTCTGCAACAAGACAACAATCCAGTCTATTTTCACAAGACGTTTCATTTTGACCTGCCCACGCTCAAAAGCTAATCTGAAGGAGAACATTCATAGGATTTTGAGTTCTGAAAACAACTGAGAAAAGGCAAAAGAAGTTAGAGACCCACAGCCATAAATTCTATTAATTTATTTTTTTTAATTTAGGAACACGTCATAGTTTTATCCATTTAATGTAGTGGAATATCCAAGACAATAATATTTATTAGTTCTAAACAGACATTCCATTACCAGCATCTCTTTTTCTATCTCTTGAAATGAATAATACAAAAACCACAACTTGTCATGCTAGTGTGAAACCACAAAGCTTTCCATCCTGAAGACTTTCCTGTGTAGGAAAACAAAGTTACACCTTCGACTTTAACTTGACACACTTTTCTCGATCAGAAAACTCGAGATCATTTTTGAGCACTTAGTGTTTGAAAAACTAGTGTTTGTATTTTTTATTATTATTAGAAATGCTAATTAGAACGAGCAAATTATAAGAACCTTCAGTCGTTAGTACCGTGCCTGCCATGCATTTATTGAAAATTAAATAATACTAAATCATACATAAATACTATGAAATCTGTAAAACAATTGTGTTCCTTATTACTGTTCTATGATTATGCACTTTTGCATTAAACTGTGAACTGGTGTATAAGTAATAAAAGTGTTTATATGGTATAAATTATCAAACATGTTTAACTAAATAATTACCTACATCTAAAAAAAAAAAAACAGGAAAAAAGCATAACTGGATACTATTTGCATTATAAGTAGTAGTAGTAGTGAAACTATCTCATGGCACATTTTATCTGCCACCTAGACACCTAGACTTGTGCACTAGTCTGTGCAAATCTCAGTGTTTGAAACTGCAGAATTTTATGTACAGAAATTGGCACCTTCTGTGATTTTAACTATTTAGATATTTTTTTATAGATTCTGATTTTTATTTTTTTTACATCGTGCTCATTTAAACATTTATATATGTTTATTTTTAACACTTTTGTAAAGCTGCAATTACCCTGGGGATCAAACCAACACACACATAAATAAATCTGGAAGTGACAAAACTTCTCTCCGTGGCCTGAGTAATGGAGATGTTGAGTAAACAAACACGCGCGCGCGCGCGCGCACACACACACACGCGCGCGCACACGCACACACGCGCCCCTCCCAGCAGGATCAGATGGTAGTGACATGGAGTGTAGCAGTAAACTGGGTTACTGTTTGAGATGACGCGGTATAAAATTAATTACAAACACAAAAGGATCTCAGAATATCATTAACTTAAGCAATTCAAGAGGTCATCTCGCCATCACTTCACATCTGCTAATCATTTACCAAGAAGCTACTAACTTACACATCACATATTAACACACAGATTAAATATGAATATAAAGCAGAAAGTTCAGCACATTTCAAAGCAGGTGAAACCCGTGATTCGCACTCATTTTTATATCACTAATCACCGGATAGCAGAAAAAACTGTCACATGCTAAGCTACCAAGCTAAACAAAACCTGCGCTCTCACCTGGGGAATATAAATTTGCGAGCTCACGAGCGCCTGCGTGTTGAGGACCCCATCTGGCCGAAGCACGGGACGTAGAGCTCAGCTCGCCTTCCTCACTTTTTGCCTCCGCAGCCCCGTTCTCACTCCGGTTGCTGCTCATGTTGGCTCCGGGTTTAGTTCACTCTTCCCCGGTGAGGAAGTCAACCCAGCCGGATCAGTTCCTCGAACTACAAGCCACGCCCTAGCCCTGTCGGTCACGTGTAGCGTCCTCCAATCATCAAACGATGCAATGCCCCAAGGTCTCGACGTATTTCATGACCCCACTCTTATGCCACGAATCAGAAAGCAGATTTAAAAAACACAAGAAGATACAAAACCACACCCTATTTACCATGTAGTGTGTTTAGCTCATTAGAACCATCGGTCATTAGCGTCTAACTGGGGCGCGTGAAGCACAGCTCCAAGTTCATTCATTCATTCATTCATTCATTCATTCATTCATTCATTCATCTTCTACCGCTTATCCGAACTACCTCGGGTCACGGGGAGCCTGTGTCTCAGGCGTCATTGGGCATCAAGGCAGGATACACCCTGGACGGAATGCCAACCCATCGCAGGGCACACACACTCATTCACTCACGCAATCACACACTACGGACAATTTTCCAGAGATGCCAATCAACCTACCATGCATGTCTTTGGACCGGGGGAGGAAACCGGAGTACCCGGAGGAAACCCCCGAGGCACGGGGAGAACATGCAAACTCCACACACACAAGGTGGAGGCGGGAATCGAACCCCTACCCCGAAGGTGGGAGGCGAATGTGCTAGCCACCGTGCCAACCCCCCCCCCACCCCCCAACTCCAAGTAATTCTATTTATTATTCAATTATTCAGGTCTTATAAACATTATTGACACGTCACTTATATTTGCATATAAACATAAAATGTCAAGAATCTTTATGTTTTTCAATGTGTTTTGTGAGTGAAACACATTGAAAAACATATATATATATAAAAATATATATATATATATATATATATATATATATATATATATAGAGAGAGAGAGAGAGAGAGAGAGAGAGAGAGAGAGAGAGAGAGAGAGAGAGAGAGAGAGATGGACATATCCGTTTGTGTCCAAAATACTGCCCCACTTTCTATTCCCTGCGTAAGTGAATGGAGTATTATGGTTATTCTGTACTGTATCTGTTTACACTAATTTAATACAGTCCAAAGGACAGTCTCCCAAATAGTTTACTCTAGTGAACATTTCTGCACATTGTGTTTTGCTCACTTGTAGCCTATAGTGTACCCTGTACAGTGTGTAGTATATGGTGTATCAGATCCTTCTGATTCTGACTCTGATTCTGATATACTATATACTATACACTGTACAGATTTAATAGGCAGTATGCAGTACCAGTGACCAGCTGCCAGTCCAGGTTTCTTATAGGCCAGCATTGTCTCAGAAAGAAAGGAAGATCAGATCTGTAAGTGTAGGAAATTTTCTAATTGCCTGCCTGTTCTGTTATTTTGTTTTTTTAAACAGCTTACTGACGTTGTAAATGGGACATGTGACAGTTTTGTGTGTGTGTGTGTGTGTGTGTGTGTGTGTGTGTGTGTTCCCAGATTTTTCAGCATGGAAGAATATTTGAACATCTTGCCTGAGTAAGTCAACAAAGTGTTTTAGATGTAATGGGAAAAAGTGTTAACATACTTCGTATTAGATACTGACTGCATTGCTTAGTTTAGTAGCAAAGGAACAATATACAAAATATGCCATTTAAAATGAATGCTGTTTATATGACTGTCACACACAATAGAGTAAATAAGTATACATGATATATCACAACAAACAAAAGCACGTAGAAGTTACATTTGCATATAATTTGAATATAATTTGCGACATGACGCTAGATATTTCTGCAGAGAATTTGAAGACGTCTGTTCCAACAGTAACGCAAAGTCACCGCTAGGTGTCATTGTGGTAATTGTCTTTTAGGCTCTGACGCCCAACTTTAGCTCTTTGGATTTTACGCACACTTTCAAATTTACTGATTATGTAAAGCCCCCTATGTGAAAAGGTATTGAATGACCTTTTATGTTTTTACAGTGTTTAATCAACTCTTCAAATAGTTATTTGTGCCCATCTGCAGACACATCTGTAGTGTATCAAATCTATTCAGTTTATAGTGTAAATTTAACACCAACTATATATCTATATATTCTACATTCACCGGCACTTAGCATTATTAATATTAAGTAGCTAACTAAAACAGAGTCTTTCATTGTTAAAAATACAGCTTAGTCTAACCAGCTACCAAAAACAAGGGCTGTCATTTGGGTCTGTCAACATAGTTGACCTTTTACATGAAGTTAAGCTTGGACCAGGCACACTGTAGGTTGGGGAAGTCATGAATGATGGCAAGAGCAATGTCAGCTTTACTCAAGAGGTTTAGGATTTCTATTCATAGCCTGATGTATAATTGATAAATTAATCCACAGGACTATGAAGTTGATCTAGAGTGCACTCTGAAATGTGCTTCTAAAGTTATATTTTGTTTAATGTAACACATTTTCTATTAAAACACTGATGAACTGGATTGTTAAAATTGGCGTCCTAAAGCAGGTTCCATGCAGACACAACCCAAACACTCACTCTCCCTCACTCATTTTCTACCGCTTATCCGAACTACCTCGGGTCACGGGGAGCCTGTGCCTATCTCAGGCGTCATTGGGCATCAAGGCAGGATACACCCTTGGACACCCATCGCAGGGCACACACACACTCTCATTCACTCACGCAGTCCTCACCGGGGGAGGAAACCGGAGTACCCAGAGGAAACCCCCGAGGCATGGGGAGAACATGCAAACTCCACACACACAAGGCGGAGGCGGGTATCGAACCCCCAACCCTGGAGGTGTGAGGCAAACGTGCTAACCACTAAGCCACCGTGCACCCCACAATCCAAACATAAATGATCATTTAAAAAACACTAAATGTGCTTGAAAGCATTTTCTTCTCTCGTCTTATCTTCAGAAAATCTTTATTGTATAATCTTGTATGTATGATATTGCAGTCTGAGACAGAATTTGGCCAAGATTTTATTGCCAGCATCTCATACAGTGTGATATGATAAGCTTGCTGTTATCGAACAATGTACAGAGGGCTTAAGATGATTGTTTCTGTCTTTGGACCATACTGACTTTATTTATACTTCTAAACACATTCTAATGATAAATTATATAAGAATGGCTCTCCATTTTTTAAAAACAGTATCTAATTATTTAAATGGTTCATGGAAAATTCGCAGTGTAGGTTTAGAGCACTATAACCTACCTATCTGTGATTGACAGGTGTTTTTTTAACAACTATGATCCAGCAAATCTGCTTTTTGTGTGCTGTGAAGGACAGATAAATGTAGGAAGGCAGTTTTACAATCCAGATCATAACATTGTCTGTGTGCTTGGTGTTATGTTACTGTATCATTCTGTTTTGTTTAACAGTCTAAATTGTGTAGACCTAATATCTGCCAAAGGGGCTGATCAGATTTTCTGATTAGAACCATATTGTGTTTGTTTCAGAATAGCTTAAACTTTCCAGTCCTTCATTACTCAGTGGGCTATTTTAGGCACAAGAGGATCGGATCAAGTTGATGTATAGTTGATATGTTTTGTTTGGTGTACTTTGTAGTAAGGGGAAAATGACATCCCACCTCTGTTAGCACAGAATGGCAGGTTTAGGCCGGTTTGCACTAGGAGCAGTTTTTCTTCTTCTTCTTACGACCCGCCCACTTCCTGAAGCGCGTATAAATACACTTCCAAAACATGGGACTTGACAGCGCGTTCTTATACGAGCACGCGGCGTATATCAAGATTATCAGATCAGACTGATTGGGCAACTTTAAGAACTAGGGTTTCAGGAATATTCATACTGAAACGTTAATAGTGCTTGTTGCTGTTTGTTTTTGCGAGTTCGTGGGTGTAAACTTTTGTCAGGGCAATCAGCCCTTGCTTTAGCGTCCTGCCGCAATCCGGCGGGTGTTAAGATCCATGGAAGTGGTCGGTATTTACGAAAGGGACTGCCTTGCATTCCACAGCGGCCACAGTCTGAGTCCCGTCCACGGCGGTGTGTACAAACCCTCCACTGACTCCATGACGAAACTCGGCATCTCCGAGCAGGAGAAGGCGATCGACTTCAGCATCTACTTGGACTCCGCTCTCCACTATCACCAGCCGGCAGTCAACGGCGAGGAGATCTTCAACGCGGACTTCTCAATCAGCGAGGACGCCAAGAGCAAGCGATCTGCTGCGGAGGCGCCCGCTTACAAGAGCTACACGTCACTGACTGAACGCGACGCCACCCGGAGCCAGTTGGGCTACCCAGAGCTTCAGGAAACGCGCCTCGACACCGTTTTCAGCCCGGATTTCTTGGGCGCCTTCGGAAAAAGTCAGTGGCGAGGCGAGGTGAACGAAGACCCTCGGATGGACGGATCGGGGGGCTTCGACATGCGCGCCTACCTACAGTACCAGTCGGCGCCCAGTGGAAGCCTGGGAAACATCTCCAACGCTTCTTCGTCGTGTTCTAGCCCGCCTGGTACGCCCGCTCCAAACAGCAATGCCAGATCGCCTCAATCAGGCGGTAAAATCCCATCTACAGGTAAAGGCAAGAAGAAGCTGGACAAGGACAGCGATGAGTACAGGATGCGGCGTGAGCGCAACAACCTGGCCGTGCGCAAGAGCAGGGACAAAGCGAAAATGCGCAATCTGGAGACGCAACACAAGGTGCTGGAGCTGGCGGCTGAAAACGAGCGTCTGCAGAAACGTGTAGAGCAACTGTCCCGAGAGCTGGCCACGCTGCGCAACCTGCTCTCCGCCACCGGCCAGTGCTAACGCTTGCTTCAACAACCTTTCTGCATAAGACTAAAAACATCGGTTCCAAAGAGTTCCATTTGTTTTGTTTGTTTGTTTTTTTAACAAATGAGTCAATTTTGCCTGAAAATGACGAACAGTTATTTTAAAAATGTTTACAAGAGCGAAAGAGTGTGTAAAGGGAACTGGCGCCTGGATTGCGCAACACTTTCTCTCATGCCCGATGACTGTGTCACTCTGGTGGTGTTGTGGAAGCCCGCTCATATTCATTGGTCTGTACAGTATTTTTGTACGGGTGGAAATGTCTACTGTTTTAATAATACTCTGTTATTTAAATACCTTTTCCCCCATAATCTGGGGCAGTGGCTGTCGAGGGAAGAGTTGTACTGCAGAGGTATGATGCAACGCATTGTAACAGTATTTGGCCATGCAATGAAGTAGTGTGCTAAAACAGAATAATGGTAGAAATCTTGTAATGTTATATAATATTTTATTGAATTAAATGATTTTTATTTCTTTTTGAGCTTGGTTGTCTGACTATTTTCTGTCTAATGGCGGTGACTCAAGACACACTTACATTTTCTGTGTAGAAAGACTTATCATATTTTGACACTTCAGATAGACAATGAAAAAATACCATTCCGTATATAAAAGCTAATCATTCAGTTAATGAGTTACTGGATTGTAGTTTGAATCCATTTTATTTGGTGATAATTTTAAGATTAAACATTAAGCGTTAGAATATCAGTTACACTTTTATGATGTAAAAGCTTTTGGAGCCATATATATTGCAAATATTTGTTAATAATACAGTAGTATCTGTTAAATTTAACATTTCCATAAGATGCATTAGATTCAGAGGAGTTGGAAGAAAGCTGTTTGTTTTTTTTACAGGTTTGTCCTTTGTCCACTTCGTGCAGCAGTAAAGCAGAATTATCTAAAGCACACAGGCATTGTCAATAGTGTACTGGGTTCAGTGCTCTCTCAGAGTTGGGGTCAAGGCTAGACTAGCAACGCCCCAAAACGACCAAGCTGTAGCTGCTGCTTCTCTAAACACACACACAATTGTAATGTTAATATTATGGCAAACCTAAAAGTCCAAAGTAGCTTAGTTTTAGAAATCACATGAAAAAAAGAACAGAAAACTGAGCTTGTGTTCTAGTATAAAGATTATGACCCACAAGATACAAAAAGGTCTTTTTTGGTCCTTAACCCTCAAGTTGTATAAAAATGCTCAGTTGTATAAAAATGAGATAAAATGTAAGTCGCTCTGGATAAGGGTGTCTGCTAAATGCTGTAAATGCAAATGTTTTATTGAATAAAATTTTTACTTGGTGTCAAAAGATTTAAGATGTCTATGTTTGGGCATTTCAAAATATCTCAACAGTCCAGAAACAAACATAATATTTAATCATCTTAATTAATGCTTTCATCATATTACTAACATAAAAACAGTTGTAATATGCAAAAGTATTATGCCCAGATCTAAAAAAAAAAAAAAAAGGCCTAGGCTGTAATTAACCACACATGAGCCAGTGCTCTGGGCCTTAATAAACTTCTCCATTATGAGCCAATAAAACCCATTTTCTGGCAATTCCTTGCTTAAAGTGTAATGATGGCAGCATATTTCTATTCATGTTATCAAATAAACAAACATGCACAGAGGTTTTCAGAAGCACTGATATTAAAACTGCATGATCAAATCTTAAAAGGTGTTGCATCACAGCACAAAAGATCGCTTAAATGAGAAACTTGGCGTTGAAATAATATTGTCGATTGAAGTTTTTTGGATAGCAAGGTAGTTGAACCTGTTTATTTTACTGGGGTTGCCAGCGGTGTGCGCATATCTGACCCTGTAGGTAAAATACTTCTCAGAGCTGTTGTGTGAGAGTGAGGGCAGAGGAACCAGACGGACAGGTGCTCAGTGGTACATGCACATGAAGAAGAGAAGAAGAGAAGAAGAGAACAGCTCACACACCCAACTTTAGCCCTTCAGGTCATCACCATGACAATCAAGGGTGGGATAGAGAGAGAGAGAGAGAGAGAGAGAGAGAGAGAGAGAGAGAGTGGAGGGTGGGGGATGGGGTCAACCATATCTGTGACACTTTAAGATATTATTAATATAACATATAACATTTGTTAAATATAACATATTGTATGTAAAGTTATATAATGTAAATCTTATAAAACTTTAAACTACCATCTTTTTTGTCTAAACATTCTTCACAAAGCAAGAGAGGAAAATCATTAGCCTTTCTTAAACATTGTTAACATTATACAGAATATTAATAATACAAGGTCATTGAAGTTAATTTATAATGGATCATTTAACACTGTATTACAATTGGACACACAGAAGCAGGCCTTGGTGACTTAAAAAGGTTTAAAATACCTACTAAACGAAATGCAAAAATTCTAAAATTCTTTAGGTTTGTGAATCAATTTTTTTAAAAACTTTGTTGATCTTCAGGAGTGAGGGCAGTGGTACAGTACCATTGCTGCCTCACAGCTCAAAAGTTCCTGGTTTGATCCTGAGCAATCTGTGTGGAGTTTCACCTGTTCTCCCGGTTTCAATGTGTGTTTCATCTGGTTTCCTACCAACTCCCAAAACTAGTAGGTGGATTAACAACTTCGAATTGCACTTAGGTGTGAATATTTGTGTGCATGGAGCGCTGATGATCTGACATCCAATCCAGGACATATTTCTGCCTCATGCTCTTTGGTTTGGCTTGAGATCCACCAAGGTAATATTGTGGCTGCCAAAGATTAGATTAATTTCAGCATTATACTTCTGTACCAGCTAGGCCTATGTTTGGCTATGTTTATTTAGCTTTAAATAATAAAAATTAAAAAAAAACCTTATTTGGAGAGTGTCATACCATAAGAAAAAATGTTAAAAGGGTATTGATTTTTGTTTGACAAAAATTTGGTGGAATAAACTAACAGGCCTGGTGACCTGACATTGTTTTTGCATAAGGTGCATTTCACAACACTTCCCATTCTGGAGTAGAAAAGCAGAGTAGCTGTGTGTTGCTTAATGCCACTTCCTTCTCCTTCAAAGTAGCCTTTTTCTGTTTCCCAACCATCACAAGCACCACTCAAAAACAGCTACTACACTGATGCAAAAATTAGACAAAGACCAAAAGAACAATAGTAACACGGATATGTTACCACACATTTTACCAAACCTTATAGCATTTGCCATGATATTGCATCGTACATGCAAAATGATTACGGTATAAAAAAAAAAACCTCACTTAAAAAAACTTAAATAACAGTATTATTTAAGCCACACATAGTGATAGTACTTCAATTAAAAGTTAGTGCCCTAATTTTCATTTTCATCTCTAAACAATGAAGCGGCAGAAGCAATATTCCTCAACTACAAAAAAAGTTCTAGAGATAGTCGAAACTACAAGAATTAGTAGAATGTACAAAATATTTGGTTATTATTTCATAGCAATGTCTTTATTCAATGCTCAGATTTAATTCAACTTTAGCAGGGATGACTCTATTCTTGTATATTATTTTCCTATAAACATTTTATACTTTTTTAGGTATAATTTGACCATCTTACATATTTTGTGTTATCAAGGGCATTGGAAGAACATATGACCCAGCAGTGATGATATCCAAAGCAGCAATGATGTGTTGTGATAAAATAATAATAATATCCTAGAAAATCAATTCCCACCTCTTTATTCCCACAGGCTGCAGATCCATAAATTTCAGAGCTCTTTCGGAGCAGTAAAAGAGAATAGTAACCTGATGCACATTAAATCATGCTCTTTTTATTAACTTTTGTGTAGACTTTGTAGAAGCCATTTTTATTGAATGAACAGTGTGTTCGTAATCAGTGTCTTTCTTTATTTATTTCTCTACAAGAAATACTTGTAGGCCGAGTTTGTGTCTTTGAGGTCAAGAGCTAATCTCCTTAAATCTAGTTTAAAAAACCATCGAAAGTAATCATCTCCCCTGTAGCTGCACTATAGTTAACTCCATTTTCACTTAAAAAATAGGAAGCTGGGAAACTTGTTTTCTGAATCAGCGAGTCATTCTCACAGAGGCAGAACTGAGCATAATGTATTTTTCCGTCTTTAATTACGTTTCTAACTTCTCTTCTACCATGTAAAAATGCTGATATGTACACTTCAAGCCTTATTAAGACCACTGCATCCTGTGAACCTATGGCTACACGGAGCACACGACATCTTGGACTTTCCAACCCTCTGGCACACGATGGGTCAATCACCGGAAGCGGTTGATTAAGCCCCGCCCCCTGGAGTCATGCTTGTGTCCGTGTCTTCAGCGCGCGCACTCTGGGTTTTCCCACATGATCATTCCTACATGAGCGTCTCCTCCTGGACAGAAAGCCACGCCTACTTTTGTTCCCGACTGGAGTTTACCGGCAGTGTCGGTGCTCGTGGTCGTAAACGGTTGTTGCGTAAATCTTTCCTCATGCAAAACAAACTAATATCTCCTGCAGCCCACACGCTGAGACGAGCTCCAAATCTCTTACACTCCAATGCTTTTTTTTAAAAGAGGAAATACATTCCATCTCCATTCTCCTGACTGCTATTCCAGGAAGTCTTCTCTCTAGGAAGGTCGTGGTTGAGTTAGGACTGATTAATCTGGGCGAAATAAACGTTTTAAGAGAACACTGTAGTACATCCCCCCCCCCCCCCCCACCCCAAAAAAAAAAAAAAAAAATCAGCTTTAACAGACTTTTAGTAAGTGGTTAGACTGACTTCTCTATTTTAAGCCATTTTTATGTTATTCTTTCACCATTGAAAGCCACGTCCCCCACACACACATACTGAAAGGTTAGATAGATGTTTTATTCATGCCAATGGGAAATTCACACAAACTTAGCTATAATACAACTAGTTCAAACTGAATAACATAACCTAAATTTGTGATTTAGTAAACTATGTCCTGACACAAACTAGGATTTCTTGTAATATAGCGTACCAAAATCACACACTGTAACCAGGATCATTACTTTGGCCCAAATTGCAGAAATGTAACAATAAATCAAATTGCGAAGTTATCATACACAGTATATCAAATTGCCAAATAAAATATCAAATTACCCACAAATCATTTCATGTTATTAAGGTAAATGTTCAATGTATAAGACAAGTCTTTCTGTACTTCTCAAAGTTTCTGATTTACATTCATTATTTACATAATTTAGCAGACCCCCTTATCCAGAGTGACATAATTTATTTCAATTTATAGAACTGAGCACTTGAGGGTTAAGGGACTTGCTCGGGTGGACCTAGGAATCGAACTCATGACCTTTCGATCAGTAGTCCAACACCTTAAACTCTAGGCTACAACATCCCACATTATACTCTGTTTTCATTACAGTAGTGATAATAAATCATGTTATTAATAAAACCTTAGAACTGTTATTAATGAAAATTCAAAACTAACATTAATTATGCATTTATTTTCAAATAAGAAGCTTAGTCTAACTTGATTTGATAAGTTACTACATTTTGCAAGTTGTTCAGCATTATTAGGAGCTGTAAATGTAGGAGCAGTCTAATTCAACACCAAGTGCCTTCATAATCACTCACATAGTATGTCATGTCATATGTTTTTTGTGTACTTCCGGATTTATATCATAGCTATGTCAGTTACTAGCCTGTAATATTTGCATTGCACACCCCTGCTGATCTGAGGTCAGTTGATAACCAGTCATCACAGCTGATTGAATAGTATCAGTATGCAAGTATTTTTCCACATTGTAATCTACATTCTGTCATCACATAACCGAGGGAAAAACTTCCAAATAAGTCCTGGCAGTGAGGTCTATAATAATACTTGTCACAATTTGACTTGATTTACATTTATTCACACATTCTGAGCATGTCTACATTAATAAACTGACATGAGCACTAAAATATGTATAAGACAAAATATCTGTGGATAATGAATTCTAAATAACCAAATGTGTCTTCTTTTTGTGGAAATCCATACATACCAGTGGTGAAAAGACATACAACATATGTATGACATACAACATATATATATATAAAAAAAAAGGCATACAACATATATAAAAATCCTGTCTAAATGCACACACAATCAAATTGTGGGAAAAGAGAACATGTTTCAAATGAGATATAAACAGAGGGTGTTCACTATCTTATGCAGTCAAATCTTAAATCATTACAGAACTCATGACAGGCCAAGTCAGCTTTCTGCATCATCTCTCATGAGGTCTCCAGCTGTGATTCATATTTGCCACACAATCATCAATTCACATTTCTTTTGATACGAAAGACAAAACGGCATCAATAAAAATGATTAAATAAATTGACAGAAAAAATACATTTCTGCCAAAAAGGTTTTTAAAGGCCAGGAATATAGCCAGCAAGTTATTATAGACAGTCAACAGTCAACCCAAAATATGTAGCACCCTTCAAGAGAATGAGCAAAAAATTATTGTATAAAATAAATTTTGCATAAATGCATTAAATGACATGAAAAATCCATTAAAACAGCTAGATCATATTTTTATGTTTTCAGTGCCAAAACTCATTCAAATATATTACTTGTCCTTTGTAGTATTTTCTTTTAATAACATATGTACAAAGCTATTTGCACTCATCTTTTTGCCAACATTCAATTTTCAAAAATATTGCTTTCAGTTTTAAATTTGAGTATATTTCAATATGTGAATGTTTACAGTCAAACAAACTAAGTATGTTTTAAAGTGCAAATTATAAAAGAAGGAGAACTACTGGCCCCTGATGTGGGCCTCCCTGTTCAACCATAGCATTATTTTTTTTTTTTTTTGTGGTGTGTGGTAGTGGAGGTCGGGGGATTGTAACATTAAAAAGTCTTTAGCCAAAATACCAAATTACATTTTTAAAATGGGTGAAATATTTAAAACAGTACATACACTATGTGTCTTGCACTTGTATAACAATAACATTGCATGGTTTTAAAAGGTTTAATGTGCTCAAAAGCCTTAGTCATGCATCAAAAAGATAACAATTGTGTTGCCAAATACCCAGCAGTCATGCCATGCAAAATGTAGATCATTATACAGATATTTCACCAACTGACTTCTAAATTGAAAGTGAAGTACTGTAAGAGAATAGAAGGAGTAAAGTGGCAGTGTTTCTATGTTCTGTGTAGAATCAATTATTGTTTTTTTAGCAATGATAACACATACACTGATAAGAAGGTATCTGAGCATGGACAGAGTATTTTGAAAGCCAATTGGACAAAATCTTGACATTCTTAAAGACACAACAAGAGTCTTGTTCAAGGTTCATAGTGCCCTCAATACAACAAAATAAAGAAGATTTCTGAAATTTATCACAATAACACCTTACAGCAGAGATTCATCTGATATGCATGGGAAAATTTTGTGCTTTCTGTCACTGAGTTGGTGGAAAATCTACAACATTTCACCTGTTACTGCAATATTATATAAATGTGTAGCTAGTGCTACATTATATATTACCTCGTGACCCTTATGGTTTATATGTCAAAATTCAATTTGGTCAGAAGTCATAATTTGACTGTGCAATTCATCAGGGAACCTTTGCCTTGAAAGTGAGTTCTAGCAATATTCTTCCCTGTTTCTTTCTAACATTTGGTCTGTTTAGCGTTACCAAGCAGAATTAAGTGATCTTCGAGCGAGCTCATTCATATGACTTTAAGAAAAACCGCAGCGTGTCCACGGCAGGCGGAAGTCCGGTTTTTGGCGGTGCCATTGTCGGGAACTCAGGCATCTGCACTGTCCGTAAGAGGAGGAGCTCTGACCCTCCCTTATACAGGCCCAGATTTCAACACACAATTTACTTCTCTTATTCTGGCCATAGTGGCCATGTAGCGCCAGCGTCCTCTTGACGTGTCGTGAGGCCTCAAGGTTCGCATCATAAGGCCCAAGGTTGAGCAATAGCATGCCTTCCTGTTCTTACAACACTAGGGAGCAGAGATGCAACCCCAAGGAGCACTGAAAGAGTGTGTCATGTCCTTAGATTAGGCATCTTCATATCTCATCCGAAAATGGCCTCTGTGGGTTCAGGGATTCATTCCACAATTGATAGTTGATTGGAACAGGAAAGAACCGATTAAACAAACAGAAACAGGTCTGACGTCTGACTGGTTGAAATGAAAGCCTGAAGCCACACCAGCACTCTGTGGACAAGATTGAAGACAGTGGCTGTAGATGATACATCATGTGTGAATATGTCCCATGTACATGCAAATGCGTTCACAAAGTATGGAGAATTCATGTATTTGCTCTGAGATTGACAGATGAAGTTATCCAAGTCCAATTTTGACATGCAGCATGTATCAGTAGTTCAAATGAACCCACAACAGTGAGTGTTGATGTCATTTGGAAATAGTTATTATGCCAAATTGGGTAAGTGACGCACATTGTTAAGCTGTAGCTCAGACAGGAGGATGTAATTGACAACTGTGACAGGAGATTAAGTGATTCATATTTCAGAATAATCCATCATGAACCATAAACAGTATGTGAAAAATCCCACAAGCCTTGAGGCAATGACTATTAATCATTTGTAAGACAGTTGTCTCAAACAATGAGCACCTACACCTGTATTTTTTCATAGTTTCAGAAACTGAATTAGACAGAAAGCAACTAAGGAATAATTGATAACACTCAAAAAAAAGTTCGAATGAACTTAAAGTTTTACACTTTAGACAGACATCTCAACTGTTAGATGAGGCACCTCAAAGTGTTCCATTAGATAGGGGCACACATGCATTTGCAGCACTGATCTGTGTTTCTGGTTCAGAGCTACACTGCTCTTGCCACAGCACTAACGTAAAGGTATAGAGATGTTTGTGTCTGATGTCATCGTCCCTCGCACTATGAGAGAGGAAAACAGTGCAGGTCGCTCAAAATAGGCCACTTTCACAATCAGATCAGGCTGATGTCGGCTTTTGTGTGTAAGAATGCATGTGGGTACGAAAAAAACACGTCTCAAAAACTCACGTGGTGGAATCTCAACCGTCTGCCCACAATGTGATATTGGATCTCTTCCTTCCTGTGTAGATAATGCAAATGGGAGGAAGAAATAAAGAAAAAGAAAGGGCTTTGCATTGCAACACACACCTGATCAAGTGAGTCATAACTATTTTGATAGGTCCCCTTTTCAACAGGTACAATGATTTGGCTTATTAAAATTGGACTTGAAATCACAGAAATATCCTGGAATTAGTATTTGGATTTATTAAAGCAAAGACACAATGTTTCTGTCTGGGGTATATTTTAAAACGGGACGCTGACAAGTTAGGTTTTATCATTTTCTCTTTATGTCTTTTGTTACTTCTTCTTCAAAAAGAAAGTAAACCTATAGGTAAACTGGCATACAAATCATGAGTAGTTTACAAGAAACCACTCTACACATTTTTGTTCTAAGATTCCATTTGACGGCCCCCTAACAGCCAGAACTAATAAGTAAGAATTATCAGGATATCTTATTGCATGCAAGTATATGTATGTCATGATCTTCCAACAAAAACACAAAAGTCAAGATGCAGTATTTTTTAATAAATATTCTTCATACAGCAATTCCTCGTGTTTCTTCATGTGGTTTATATAAGAGATGATCTACTATTAACAGCCTTTGACTATAGAGCTACGGTTATACTGTCCTTAAAAGCTGACTCTAGTAATCTCTTTTTTTTTTTTTTTTGACGGGGTGAATTCAGTTTTACTTACATTCTAGGCATTTCAGGACAAAATTCCTTGGCACACACAGTGTACTACAACTTTCTTCTGGACCAAATCCCTGTTGGTCTCAGTAAACTCTATGTGTTTTTTTGCACTCTCCTCCCCTGATATCAGCTCAGAGTCAGCATCAGCAGCAGGACTCAGACTTCTCCAAATGAATCAAATTTTTTTTATCAAGGATTGTGGTGGTTGTCCTTAATACCACTGCTAACTTAAATTATCATTTTTTTTGTTTGCACTTTTTCCTGTTGGTTTGCCCCTCTTATTCTCCTGCTAAGAAGTAATTTACACCTAGTCATTTAATGCATCAGCATTAACTCTGGATAGGTTTTTTAACATGCAAAAATGCAGGTTTAATTGCACCCAGGACTTGCAAGTACAAATATGCAAGAAGTAGGAGTAATAAGATAATTCATATATTAGGTGTAATACAATAGTAATAATGCAATAATATGAATGGATGCAGTGTAAATGGGTTCTGACACAAGGTTTATAGACTATCCTATGTCCCATTTCAGGTTTAGTCTTAGATTTCTGTCTGTTCAGTCTTCAGGAAAAGCTTTCCATTATATATTGGAGCGTCACTTTGGGTATTTGGTCATTCAAGAGCATTAGTGATATTAGGTGCTGATGCTGGGCAAGGAGGCCCGATGTGCAACTGGTATTCCAGTTTATCCCAAAGGTGTTCCTTTGGATTGAGGTCAAGGCTCTTTGCAAGCCACTTGACCAATCTCCATGGGGTTTGCTTTGTACACAAAGGCATTGTTATGTTTAGATGTGTTTGGGTCCCTTAGTGTCACTGAGGGGAAATTGTAATTCTATAGCATACAGTGAAATCCTAGAGAATTATATTTTTTATATATTTTTTCACGTTGTGGCACCAGATTGGGGAAGACCCGCTTAGGTTTGTAATGGTCAGAGGTGCACAGACATTGGGGCATATAGGGTATGTTACGTTGGCATGCAAAGGTATCTAGCCCCAAATGGGAATTATACACAAATCGGAATTTAGGAGTTAAACTTAGTGTATGGTTAAAATACTTTCAGTATTAATTCCCTTTAGGAAACCCAAACCTGCTCATCTGTACATTCTGCATTACTATTTAAAAAATTCCATGATTACCATAGTTCAACCTATTGGTTTAGCTTCCTGCTTGAGTCTGCTAAGGAAGTGAACTCCAATACAGATAGTATTTCTTCTTTCACATCATATAAGCCACATTTTAAAATGCAAATATTTAATTGCTTTTAGTAGATTTGCTTTTTTATTCAAATCACATTGTCTCCTCAGCTGAAATGTTTGAAATCTTTACATTTAAGAAAATGTCCTAATATAATATAATATAATAATTAATATAGATTTGCATTTTAAGGTTTAATGTCTTGGTCTAAAACTTCTGATTTTATAATGTCATATTTACTAAATCATTTTGTTATAGTTTCTCATGGGTACCAGGTAACATAGACGTTAAAGTCACTTCACACTGGAAGTGCTGCTGGAGCATTTTAGTTCTCCATCCCATGGAACAGACACACTTCTCTTTTAACAAATATTTCATTCCAGAACAGCTCAATAAGGCCTGTGACTCATGTCCATTAAAACGCAACCTTATCCACTCTTTTGCGTTGTTTTCACATGATACACATACATAGAATTATTCACAAATAACATAACATAAATCATAACAAAAGCTCAGTGGATAGGGTACCAATTCACAGGTACAGGATCCCCCATTATGATTCTGAGCTTAGCATGTTCTGACTGCTAGATGGATTGATTGGCTATGCTAACAATGGATTGGCATCCCATCCAGAGTGTATTTCTGCCCAAAATAAACCAAGGACTACCAAAAAAAAACTGACCAATATAATGGATTCTGAAGTTGAATGAATGAATGAATGAATGAATGAATGAATGAATGAATGAATGAATGAATGAATGGGTTGTGGGAAGTGGGATGTGGTAGCCTAGTGATTAAGGTGTTGGGCTACCAATTGTAAGGTTGTGAGTTTGATTCCTACATCCACCAAGCTGCCACTGCTGGGCCCCTGAGCAAGGCCCTTAACCCTCAATTGCTCAGTTGTATAAAAATGAGATAAAATGTAAGTTGCTCTGGATAAGGGTGTCTGCTAAATGCTGTGAATGAATGACAAATAGTAAACAAAAATTAATATTGTCTCATATCACATTTTTAAAGTTAACTGTGTAGTAATTACAGCTGCCCTAACTTTGACTTTCTCCTTTTGCATCCCCATATTTATAATGTTTTTGTTTTGTTTTTTTTACTTTTTTCTATACCAGAAATTAAAAGTAAATATCAGTTGTAACTAAAAAAAGGGTCAAACATCTAGCTCACTTTTAAAAACCCTCTTTCCACACCACAATGAGGGATTTGTGATATGTCTCATTCAGTTGTGCTGCCTGCACCCCCTATGGTTAATTTCAGACAGACTGATGCAATTTGAGAAAGATCTCCCGTAATTCAAGTCCACATCAGAAAAGGAAGAAGAAGTATTTTTCTTGGACTGCTCAGCCTTTTCTGGCATCTTTGTATTTGCCACACCTAAGGAAGTATATCAACTGAGTCATGCTCATCTGAGAATTAAGGCATAGGTCAACCTCTGTCAGATCATAAAGATAAATGGGTAAAGGACAAATCAGAATACAGAAAGACAAAATACAATTTACAATTCCACTTTCAAAGTTAAAGAGCCTATTACCAGTCCAGTATAGCAGTAACGTTAAAAGGTTGTGCGAATAACCGAGCTTCAGTACAGTATGTGACTCATTGCATGTTTGTAGCCATGACACTTAGAGCCATAGACACACACATATTACGTGACTTCATGCACACACAAACACACAGTGGGTATACTATGGTAGAACCAACAGGAAGTTGTGTGTATGTGTGGGAGTGACGCTTTGAAAGGACTTGTTACACACCCACACCTTCCGACATTCTTCACCTGCCCATGTGCACTGTACCTCTTTTCATAGCTTACCTGAGATTTACTGCGGTTTCTCCCACATACGGTTTCTAAGAAGGTGCAAGTTAAATAGCCACCATAGTAATGTAGTTTTGCACATTTAATTAATTCCATCCATGGACAAAACCCCAAGATCCAAAACATGTAAGCTTAACAATAACAGTTGTGAGTTTTGCATGCTGAAATGTTAGCTCAACTTCTCTGGGATTACATAGATGGATAAATACATAAATACATACCTACGTACATACATACAGACATACATACATACATACATACATAAGTATGAGCCTGCTTAAGCCATAAAATCTATAGAACAAGACAATTATTATTATTATTATTATTATTATTATTATTATTATACTGTTATTAACAATATTATTATAGTTCCACCTGACTCTAAGTCTCTGCTCTACCTTAGAAATAGACCTATAACTTTCAGCAAATATGATAAGTGCTATTCAGGCATAGGTGTCCAAATGTCTGAATCTCTATTTATGAGGTGTTTAGGAAGCTGGGCTCATACTAAAGAATCCTAGTGTATTTAAAATGTCAGGAAATGCACATATACCTGTAAGAGTTTTTATTTTTCCTCTTTCTCAAATGTGATCATTTCATAAAACCCACCCTGCTGGGACATCTAATGTGTCTGTGCATAGCAGATAGTATTAGTAATTATAGTATTCAAATGTAAGCAGTTCATGTGAAATGTAGATGGACTTGATGTGTCAGCAACAGACAGGAAGAGCCAAGCAAATACATTTGTGTTTGTATAACTTTGCCTCTGCAATCATTAAAGCTACACAGGATTTTGAGGTTACTAAAGGTAATTAGATTTGTCTGTGATAGTCATTTTTATGAAACTTTGTAATGATTGCTCCAAAATAGCATATTTTTGTACTGCAAATGACAGCACTTTTTTTTAAAGCATTAAGAACTTTTAGAAAGACATTTTTTGGACATTTTTGACACACACGCACACACAAACATACTGTATGTACACATGAATGCACATAACTGTTACCCTATTAGACCATATTATCATATTTCTCTGACTGTGACTCTTAAGTGTGTTTGAGTGTCTGTATAAAACTGAAAATGTTTTGTAGCCTCATTAATGTCCACTCCTCTGCATTTTTAAGCAATGGTAAAATGCATGCTAACTCTGAAATATTTAAGCAAACATAACTACAAACATAAGGACAAGGGTACAAACTGTCAATATGAAACAGGATCGACTATCTAATGAACACTCAAACTGGTTAGATCTGGTTGAGGTCATTATAATGATTGTGGTGGTCTCTTGTGTCAGCAAACCTCCGTAGCATTTTTTTGTTTACAATCCTAAGCCAGTACAAACACAGTCACACATATGCATGTGCTTGTACAAAATACGTCAGTGGTAAAAGGAAGGAAGTGTTATGTCGGCTGAAGGGGAAGCACCTTTCTCAGCAAGTAACCAATTGCATTTCAGTGACGAAAGCCAAATAGGCTAGTTGTGAGAGTGTGACGGAGGACATAACCTGTCGCTATGGAAGCACGTCTCAAATATATTGAGATGTGGTTAGAGGGCACCCTCAAAACAACATGAACTTACCTCATGCTTGTTCCATCTGTTTATGTCCTTAAAAAATGTGTCAAATTGTGGTTGGACCATAATGGGTCATTAGAAGTGTACATGCAGTGTGATTGTTGTCCAATTGTTGAACAGTTCTGTTGTTTGTTTTTTACATTGTTTCTTGAGTAATATCGGTTAAAATCTGGTGCTTTTAGGTTTCACTCTCTATATTTGGCCTTTAACTTGATTTGAGATGACAGAAGTGTAGGCAATAATCCAAACAGGGCACCTAACATCTTCAGCCTCCATGGTTTGATCTTGAGCTTAAGATACTGTTTTTGTTGAGTTTTGCATGTTCTCCTTGTGTCCATGAGGGGTTTCTTCTGGTTTTATGGTTTTCTTATAACTCCAAGAAACATGCCAGTGGGTGAATTGTCCCTAGGTGTGAATGTGTTGTGGTATAATAATGGACCACCAATAATGGACTAAAGACCTCCTAGGATGAATACCCAGCTTGCAGTTACAGTTGCAATGTACTTGTTGTTGAGATACCCTCTGGATCAAGTGATTCAGTTCATCAAATGCTCCAAATATCCAACCTATAGAAAGACACAATGTATATAATAGTAGCCTATATGCCCCATCACAATATTCAAGTTAGGAGACACTGACTTATAAAAGTTTAATGAACACTTCCAAAGTCCTCTGGGAGTTTCCATTGTGCTGTACTGTAAAAATATGTCCTGTTGCTGAACAAGTAGAGCCGTGTGACTGCAAATGCCTCTTGTCTCAGAGGAAAACAGTGTGTATGTGTTTGTGTATGTATACAAGCTGAGACAGCAATGCTTTCAATATTGCAACTGGTTTCGTTTTCCAGGAGTTTCCACAATCATTCATTCCCGGGAAGTCTTCCAGATGAAATGAGGGTGAGAGGGAGGAAGGGGGCAGGAGGGTGAAGTGTGGAAAAGAAGAGCAATAATGAAAGCAGAATGGGTAACAAGACCCCGCCGAGAGATGGGGGGTGTGGCTTTGGAAAGAGAGAGAGAGCGAAAGAGAGAAAGAGAGAGAGATTGTAAAAAAAAACACATTCAGACTATGGTGTCCTCTTAAAAGTTTGGAAATTCCAGATTAATGAATAACTTAAGGCACTGGTGGAGAGGACTGACTTGGAAATACGTAATATGATCTGCGACTGTGTGACAAACCAAAGTGACACACACTCACACACAAGTACACACACATATCTATTAGCCCTATCTGACCAAAGTAAAAGCTAACACACTTTGCCCTGCAACAGCGTTTATCAATTTTACCTTTAGGTTTTCATGGACAAGTTTTTTTTGTCTTAATTCTGCCACCTTTAGCAAATGAAAATTGCATATTTTGCTCAAGACAATTTTATCTTAGGCAGCAACAAAATAAACGAACAAACAAATAAATAAATAAAGAGTAGTATAGAAATCCTCAGGTTTCCGTATCAGTAGTTTTCAGTTAGTAGTTTGACCCAGAGGTATAAGAGAAAACAGTTTTGCTCAATCAACAGTAATATTAAACTATTTGAGAGGATGATTAGTGATTTTATCTTGATAACTTATGCTAATATATTCTGAACTATATTTGACTGAAAGAAATTTGTGAAACACATAAATAATTGCTTTATATTTCACCAGTACACAGAGTATTATCTATTGATCTGAAATCAATCATAATATGAAAAATTCTCAAAGAATGTTCTTATAGGTACTTATATATAGGTATATATATATATATATATATATATATATATATATATATATATATATATATATATATATAGGTGCTTTGTGACCTGTTATCCTCACTGGATAAATCAAAGCACATGAGTAAACTTTTGTCAACAAAGCAAATTGACATTATTGATGTTGTTGGACTGTTCATTTGTGTGACTTAGAAGAGAGAGAGGGGGTGTGTATATAGCACAAGACAGAGCATGGCAGATGACATTAAAAGTGATGAGTAATAGTACAGGAAATACAAATTGCCATCTGTCATACTAACTACTTGTTTTCATCTCACAGTTTTTTATGTATTTTTTAAGTTTATATAAGTGCAAAGCAAAGCGTTAATGTTAATGTCAAATGATGTCCAGTGGACAAAATCACTTTTTCCTGAAGGATAGAGAGAGGAAACTAAGACACATTGAAATTGTATTGAATAGTACCAGAATACACCAGAAATTAAAACTTGTGGATTTTTCCATTAGGTTGTGCACATGCCCCATTCACACAACTCTAAAATGAAGCTCCAATCAGATAAATGCATACACTCCTTATTTAAGAGTTCCGGTGCCGGGTCCCAACCCTTCAGTATTTTTCTTCATCTGTTCAGACCTGTACTGCTCACGTCATTACCGCGTGGTACAGGGAGTGCCCTGACTCACACACACACACACACACACTCACACACACACACACACACAAAAACTGACATTCCTAAACAGCATGTGTGTCTTACTGAGCTTATTACTCATACACACGGTTAATACTCTGTCCTGTATCTTGATCTAAAATACATACAAACATATACTGTATATGTTCACACACATACACATTAGTATTGCAAAGGATCTTTAATTGACACAATTATTAATGTACCTAATTAATGTTCTGTATACTCCTAAACACATAACATCAGTTTAGTTCTTTTGAAATAAAAGTTTTACAAAAGACGGATTAACTCATTGACACCAGCCAAATGTTTTGCCAAATAAAAAAAGTTTTTTGTTTTTTTTTTAACTTGGTTGAGACCGAATGTCCTTCAAAGACAGGATTAGCTGCCAGGTTTGAACTTGTGGGGATATTCTGACCCTTACTTACTACTGTTTCTTACGTACTACTAACTTACTACTGTGTCTCACTACTGCCCTAAGCATGCATTCCAGTGTACAGCTCAAATCTATGCTGTCCAATCTAAGGCAGTATAGATTTGAGCTGTACACTGATAGTGAAGTTCTTTTTGACTATTTAAACCACCACATTCCGCTTCCTGTTGAGTCAACCTATTTTTAAAATTACCTTAATCTGGGATAATAATTAATCTGAATGCCTGATGCAACTTCTTACATTTGATTCCATAAAAAAAAATACAACAACTTAATATGATGAAGTATGAGTACATAATATACTAATAGTATATAGTTCATAATGTGCTATTAGTACTATAGCACCATGCTTGTAATTTTCTCTCATCTTACAAAGAATATAGCAGCAGATTCACAAAAAGGGAATAACTGTAACTGAGAAACTTAAAAGACTTCATTAGACTGGCTGCAATCCCAGCTACAATGAGTTGGAGCTTTACAAACTAGACAGGACAAACCAGTTATGACTGAGACAGGGGCAACAAGGCAGACAGAATGAACACACTGCTGAGAACAGAGTGTCTTCCTTTTGTCCTGAATGACAAGTTAAATCATTCAGAAGCTTTGGTCAGCCCTTATTATGGACCATTTCAGACAAAACCACATAACAACGATTTTGAACCCGCCTTATGCTCTTTTTGTTTGGTCATTTTTTATCAGAAAAATGAGAACATTTCCAGAAAAAAGGGCTGAGTAATGCTACAGTAAATGGAGTGGAGGAGTGCCAGAGGTGCACAGACTGCTCTCCAAGCTCGAATTCCTCCCCTCAAAACTGCCCCAAATAAAACAAACAAAATATTTCATGTGGATCAGTATCACTTATTAGCTCAACTACAAATAAGTATACAAAAATACACAAGTATTAAAATGACACCATTTAGAAATATAGTGATTTTCTGCTTGTTCCTTGGGGATACTTTCCGTATCAGTGAAGGTTTCAGGTAAAAATCCTTGAGGAACCTAAATATGTACTACATAACAAATCTAATCTCAGGGTTAATAGCAGATATAAAAACAGGTTAGTGAAAGTTCTGGGGTTCTCTATAAATTTATATGAAATAAGTGAATAAAGACATTAGGTAAATATAAAAATATAAAAAGCATTAAGCATTAAGATTTCCCTGCAATGGAACTAAGGGGCCTAAATCTTTTTCTTCTTTAAAGTACTTCTTTGGACAATGTTAGGTCAGTAAAATTATGGTTTGCCAAGGTTGATGTGGAAGAATTTGAGTGGCCTGAATCTTGCTCAGCTCCTCTGAACACCTTTAGTATGAGTTGTTATGCTGACTATACACTATGTCTTCTCACTTGACCTCAGTATTGCTCTTGTGGCTGAATGATCATGAATCTCCACACAGCTACGGCTTGTGGAAAGCCTTCCCAAAAGAGTGGCAGGGGGACTAGTTCGATGTTAATTGAGCACTTTTGGAATTGGCGTGTGGTGTGATAGTCATTCGTCTATATAGTTTTGGCTATAGAGTTTAGGTTTCTTGTGAAGATTTAGACAAGCCAATAAAACCACTGAAATCCACAGTCTCAGCATTTTTGATTAATTAATATTTTCACAACACTGCTAAATGCTCAACTCTAATTGGTCAAAATGTTTTTTGGTCAAAAAACTTGTTCCCCTAAATGTTTTATGCAGATTCAATGAAGCAATCCTTTATTAGGAATAGGCCTAACGTGATTAGGCATCACCAAATGCCTAATACTGAGCAACTCAGCTCACCAGATTAAACTTTTTTGGCTTGAACTTTATATACGTGTTGTAAAAACATGTCTTTAGAAAGAAACAATAAACTAATTTTAGCCCAATGTTAAATATTGTCATATAATATAATTAATGATCACGTGAACTTTTTCCATTTTTTTTTTTTTTTTGAAAATTAAACAGATTTCATTCCTTTCTTCTGATGTAAATGTGTTATCTAGAGTTATTTTCAGTAATGTTCAGAACTAGAAACAAACATCAATTTCTATAGTGAAAACTTTCTTATACTGAAGTTCCCCCTTGTGGCAGCAATATAATCAGCACTGATGCAGATTATAATAAAAGCGTAGGTATTTAATAAACCACAGGTTTACTTAGCATATATGAATTAGTGTGTGAACTAGACTGAATACTTGAACTGTACAGAAGTCTACTGTACAGTAGATACAGATAAACAAACCCGGGATAATAACACACTTCCACTTCCCCTTCAAATGATTATAAAATGAAAGTTCTTATAGTATGGACAATCCAGCCTTGTGAAATATACCACTGGTCTTTAGAGTCACGGCAACATATTATACATACGTTACTTTGAATATGTCCAAATTTGAAGCAGAACAAACCAGATGTGCAGATGTGCATGAACACTTATGAAGGGTGTTTTACACTTTCAGTACTAGGTTTTCTTCTGTGACATTGGAATAACCAGTTTGCTAAAAACAAAACCAAAAGGACACAGCTGTAAGACATGATTTTATTACCACAGTGTTTGTCTATCAGTCTGAAAATTAAAAAAAGATCTCCAATGTAAATCAGATCCATCCACAACAATGCAGTAGTCCTTTTTCATTACAAAAAGATGGATTATGATATAAAATAGATGTCAAAAAGGAGGTGAGAAGGAAATGGAAACAAACAAAAACAGTGAGGCCTTCCATATTACGGGTAAGATTTTTTTAAAAAAAAGATTCTGCCAATTTGCCAGTCGAAAAATACATCACACATTGGCATACACACAAAAACACACAATTGATATATCTGGCACAAAGCAACTTATGTTAACAGGTAGTGAAATTAGGATGTCCATAAAGAGGTTATTACATTTTAGACATTCTAGACAGAACAAAAAAACTGAGAATTGTGTAACCTGACTAGAATTAACTGGACCTTAAGACTCAAACCACAAAAGCCAAAGTAGAGTTGCATTGAATGAGCACTGATGTTTTTCCCCCAGCAGAAAGGTGAAATACAATCAAAAGTCTAATTATATTGATTATAAAGAGGCAGTAGAATTACAAAAGGCTAAGAAAATAGAAAAAAATATTTAAGTCTAAACCAATTAGACTCCTGTTTTAACCCATGCAAACTTCCATTCAGTCATTTAAGGTCTATTCCAAGGTTTCAACATAGAAAACATATGAAGAGGTATATGCGTAAATTTGAATTTTGGTGTCTGTTCCGTCGTTATGCTCCACTGTGAAGGAAAATACATTTAACTCAATCTTAATTAGAAAAATCTAAGATAGCAACAAAGCCATTAATCCCTACACCTGATCACATGTTCCTTTACCAGATTGAAAAAACCTAAAGCATCCTGATAAACCTAAAATCCATTATTATCTAACCACTAGTTTATTAAGAACCTACATGAGAAATTAAGGTTGTTATTATAGTCCTGGATGAAGATGCCAACAAGAAAAAACCCCACCCTTAACTCTCTGAAACCACCTTTTTTTAAACTATCTATGAGCAGAAATGATCCATCTTAGTCAAACAGCTGAGCACCAAGTCGTCAGGAATGACCAAAGCATGTTACTCGCAGAACAAGAATGTTTTGTCATATTTATTTTATTCATTCGTTCGTTCATTTTAAGTTTTTTGGAGTTTACAAATGACACAAATTCCTAAATGGCTTTCATAAAATCCAAAAGTTGTCACAAAGAACAAAACACGGAATTAGAAATCGGGATCTTAAGCAGGAGAAAAAATAAAAATCAATTATCCACGTTGGCGTTTGGTGAAGGAACCAGACGTCACAGCTGCCATTACAAACTACAAGCTGCATCCCAAAACAGCCATTTCTAAAGACACAAACATTCAAGATGGATTTACATATTGCTAGGGAAGGAGCAAGAAAATAAGGAAATGATGACCAAACCCTTAAAAAGATGCTTTTTCTGGTGAGCCTAATGCAGTGCTGCCTCCTGGTGGCTAGATGATTTTTAAGCTACCTCCAGCATGCTATGAATGCAACCACTAAACTGGAAATGGGTTCAAGCCAGGACGCATCCTCACAGGAGGACCTGGTGGTGTTGTGCGTAAACGCGGCCTGCAAAGGTTAGAGAGTCATAACCTTGAAACAACATTTAAGTAACGTTCAGAACATCCTTTCTGTCTCCCTTCCCAATACATTACATGGGTCTAAGCCAGAAAAGCTTTCAGGGAGTCAGACTACAGCATACAAACAAGGTCAAAGTCCCTGAATATGTTGATCAAATGCTTACAAGACAGATGGAAAATAAACAAGTTGTAAAAATGGAAGCAAAACCAACGGCACCAAAACACATTCCACAAGTTTCCGTAAGCGCTAAAGCAAATCCATGCACATGAGTAGAATGGACACGCTGGTGTCTTATCTTTGATCAAGATAATTCAATCATGACATTTCTTTTTCTTTTTTAAAAACAGGCTAAGTGCAAATGTGAGCCCTTGCAGTTGGGCAGGAAGAACATAATCCTTTATTTCATAAAATGGCAAGATTGCTTTCAGAGTGGACTCGGTACCACTCCCTCCACTCCCCACTTGTATACACACACAAACACACAACTTTTGTAGCTCTGCAAAGGGCATCATTAAAGCTTAGCAAGGCGAGGAAGGGGGAAGGGGGAAAAAACCAACACTGGATATTTGGGAAGGCTAAACAGATTGCCAAAGCTACTGGAGTCCACATGTGACAGTTAAGGTACACTCAAACTGCACTGATTTCTCAAAACGCTGACTTTAACTGTGACACAAACATGTATTCGCACAACCTATTACTCTGACACAAAAACAAACATTCTCACACACACACACACAGTAGACACACAGACATTCCCTTGCTTATTGCAGCAATAATAAAAGGGTTTATTTGGATAAGTAAAACCTGGATGTCATATTTGGGGGACACCTGAAATGTGAGGCCCTGAGCTATTAAACAGACAGATTGCTTGTGTGGTGTTGTGTGTTTGTGTCATGTAATAAGGTTAAAAACAACAGCAGTTTGCCTAAGAAAGTCTTTTTTCTACAGCCTTCCACAAACTGTGTAAGGAAAAGAAGTGGGGATATTTTTTTGAAACAAACAGTGACAGGGCTTGATGGCAGGTGTCTGGCCCTCTCCATCTCTCTCTCTTTCTCTCTCCTGTTTTTTATTCTCTATTTTTTTTTAAAGGATGTAGAGAGCTGGCTGGCCAGTAGAAGCTATTTGCCCACTCTCACACTAACCACAGAAAGAAGGAGAGAGAGAGAGAGAGAGAGAGAGAGAGAGAGAGAGAGAGAGAGAGAGAGAGAGAGAGAGGCAGGAAGACAGACAGAGAGAGAGAGAGAGAGACAGAGAAAGAAAGAGAGAATCAGTGAAAGTAGGAGCGGTAACAGATGTATGTTCCCAGAGCGAGCATGGTGAACACACACATGCTCGTGAGCAGGGAGCTTCTCTGTCCCTCAGGCCTCTTCTCTGGTGGTGACCGTGATGGTTTAGGTGGAGGTTCTGTCGTCATGGTGACTGGTTCGCTTGGCTTTGGAGCGTTGGCATCATCAGGCTCATTGGCAGGCAATGTCGGCGTCTCAAGCTCCGTTGGTGCCGAAGCTGCCACCGGCACCACCGTCCGTCTTCGAATCTCCGACTCTGAAGCACTGGGAAATAAGCAAGGAGATGAAGAATTAATCAAATAATTACAATTTTTCAAACAATTGTAGAAACTACAATTCCATAAACTGTCGAAAAGAAAACTTTAGTCTAAACAGGATATTCTTTTTAAATAATATTGTTCTCACTCCCCAGGAATTCCATTATCTATAAAATCTATAAAATAATGTCGTGGTTTTACAGACCCCACATTGCCATGCACTAAACCAACAAGAAAAAAATTATAATGGAAGACTGCATAAGCTAACGCATCAGTGTAGAATATATTACTGCAGGAGGCCATAACTACTGAATGCTTTTACAGCAGTAAAACCACTTAGTTAACAACAGTTATTATGTTTTGTGCTTTATTGTGATCCCCTAGCACTTTGTTTCTGAATGTCTAAAGAATGTTTTCTATGGATTGCATTCCCTCTGGAAGATTATTGAACAATGCAGAGGTGATAGTAGCGTACTAACCGGTAAATGCTACCGCACTAGCTATAACATAAGGTCTTGTTGAAGGAGAAAGGCTGCAATGATCGGTCATTGCTGTGGAGTGAATTTACAAGCTGCCTGTGGGGGCTCCTTGTGTCATTTGTTTTATTCCGGAAAACTTATGCTGAGGCTTTGGCTGTAGCAGGGTCAGGTGGGACGTATCCGACTGGGGTGAAAACACACTCACATAATGTCACAGTCAGGATACTTTATTCTACATCAACACAAAAAGGGCTGAGAGAGCACAAAATCAGTGTTTTGCAATGACCATGGCCAGTGATCTCAGACCTGAACCATAATGAACAGTTACGTCCACATGTGTGAATCTAATAATATAGTGTGAAATGTTGCTAAATGGAGGATTGTTTCAGATCAGAAGATCAGAATATTTTCTGATGAAATAGGATTGTATACAAAGGTATTCTATACAAGGTTAGCACCCACACTATTTTATAGGCATTTAATGTAGTTTTCAGGGACTCCACCACTCGGACTAGAGTCCTGTTGTTTCTCATAATATACCTGAATGGTGCAGAAATAGCATTAAATCTGAAAATTGATAGTATGTTGGGCAAAAGTATATGAAAAAACTTTGGGCACATATACAGAGTGTTGAGACCCAATTTTACCTGTTTGTGTAGATGACATTGTTGGCCTGTACAACTTCGTGCTCAGGAAAAAACTGGGGTGTGGACTGGGGACCATTGTAGGGGGGCTTTGGTGGACGTGGCCTAGGAGGGGGAGTGAACTCTGGAGGAGGATCTTCCTCATTTGACAACTCCTTCCATGACTCCTGAAAGCACAAACACAATGACTGATCACTGCATTTGTTAGCGGATTATTTCTAACATGCCAGAAATGAAACCATGTCGAAAAGGTGCAAAAGAATTCCGTGGTCCTCTAAAGCCACATATGTGCGTATATGATACTTTGGTAAACAGTGCAGGTGTGTACTCTCACCTGGATAGAGGCGTCTCCCATGATGCATTTAGCACCCTCTATAACGGCGAGGTAGGAGAATCGGAGCTGGTCTGCTGTTTGGATCAGACCCATTCTGTACCGCCTCATCTCCAGGAGAACATCCTTGATCTGGACTGAGGACGGGTCTTTTCGCAAAGACATCTACACATACAGAGCAGAAATCTGTTTTAGTTTCTTAGAGGTCATCAGAACAGAGTTTGAATCAACAACAGGATCCTTTTTGTTTGATTAGTCAGGCCTTAATTTGTAATATTTGAATGTTTCTAGATTTAGCCTAATTGTATTTTTTTCATAGGTACGTTTAAAAGGAAGTGTATTTTCCAGCCTTACAATGTGCTCAGATTTTAGCTGGAATTGGGTTTGTTTGGAAGAAGGAGGAGGCTTGCCACTGTATGCATTGTAATTGCATCATTTTATTTTATATCATAGGCATAATTCATATTGCTCCTTTGAATCCTGTTGAAGTCCACAACACAAGTCTCTCTTGAATTTTATTCCTCCAGAATGAGACAATATATGACCTAACAGTGTATATTAAAATCTACTTTACTGATAATAAGTACATTCCCTCAAATTTATTTAGGGAGTGAAATGTAGCACAGAAGACATCCAAAACCTTATACCATTATTAAATGAAATAAAATAAATGCTTCTCTCACCAACCGGAGGCAGGTATCTACAAGGCAGAAGGTTCCAGAGCGACCGATGCCGGCACTGCAGTGGACCACTACAGGCCCTTGATCTGGGTTTAGACAGCCAGACTCTCGCACCTTGAACAGGAAGTTGAGGAAAGAGGCAGGAGACTCGGGCACACCAAAGTCAGGCCAGGTGGTATAGTGAAAATGAAGAATCTCCCTGGTTTCCTGAGTCTTTAAACAAGAAAACACACAGTTTAGAGATTTATTTGCATGTTTTAGCATAAAGAGTAATTGACCTGGATAATAAACCCCCATCAATGCTCTGGTTTTAATAAACATTTCATTAAAAAAATACAGTAAAGTTTCTTACTGAAAGATTCTCCAGCTCTAGCTGCCGGACTGTGTAGTATGATTTCACGTCCTCTGAAACAAGAGTCAGCTTGAAGTTTGTGTCCTCGAAAATTGCTTCCCGCTCCTCCCTCTGTGGCCAGTACTGTGCACATTTCACCTGATCCAGCAAAATGCACAGTAAGGTGGTCAGTCCTATTATTCCCCATCTCCCCCAAACCCCCTTTCTATCCCTTAACTGCCAGTTTCCACCACTAGCCAGGTCTCCCGTATAACATGATAGCTATGAGCCTGCAAGGGTTATGAAGTCAGACACCACATCTTTTCAAACTGCTGCTCATGTAGCATCACAGGACAGTGTACCACTCTCTGAGGAAAGTGGCAGCTTCCCGCTTCCACATACACAAGCTCACACACGCCTACAGTAATGTCGACACCCAGAAAGCACGGCCAATGCTGTTCTCTTCATTCCCGGTCATGGATGGCTGTGGCATATGACGACAAAGTAATCACTTTTTATCGTTGCACCACTTAGAAGTCCACATGCTTTTTTTAACATCTTAATATAAATCTGTTAATATTTTTATTTGCTGCAAATGCCACCGTTACAATTCATCAAGTCATCGAGACTTGATTAAAATTACTTTAATGACCAATACTTTCAGCTGCAAAGCAAATCACTTGTTTTAATGTCTTATCGTTTCTAAGCAGACGACTTACACTGGGGCTGTGAAAGAGTTTAAAAACAAGAACATAATTGTTGATCTGGTGAAACTACAATTTTGTGGAAAATGTTTTATTCTAGACTCTTGGTACATCTGCAACTTCTTACTGATAGAAGTTAGGATACGAGATGTACAACACTGACTTTCAAAACTAAATGTTTCCTGTAACACATGGGAAAGTCTTCAGGACTTTCTTTGTGCCGTTTGGTTTCTCAGAAATGTTATAAGCTGCATTTTTTTCGTCTCAGTAGCTACAAGAGAGAGAAAAAAAAAGATAGCGCCTGGTCAGGGAATGACTGTTTACAGCTGTTAAAATTATGAGTGAGTAACAACAGGACCCAACTTGTCTCATGGACATTCCACAACATTTCATGTAGCTATAAACTGATAAAAAGGTATAATGGGGCACACTTACATTATTTAAAAATCTGTATTTGTTTGCAAATAGATTTACAGTAGTATAAGAGAAATGAAACTTGAGGTGTACTATTCTAGGAAAAAACTCAGAATTTTGGTAGTGCGCCGCTTCCCTGTGACAACATGCTCAATCATGTTTTGTTCTTATTTATGTTTATACAGTGTCACAGATGCTTCTAACCAAGCATTTATTACAGAGTATGAACATAATTACAAAAAGTAAGCATCTGCAGCACATGAGGAATATTTAATACTTTATAAAGATCATCTATTGCTAATAAACATGTGGTTAAAAAGGGCAACTCTCACCGATCCCTTCTCTATGACACGGTTCAGCATGACAACTCCACGACTCCTCTGCTCCCACACCATCTCCCAGAAATGCCCACATGTGTTAGGCAAAGGACCCTTTAAAAAAAAAAAAAAGAAAGAGAGAGAGAGAGAGATTAAGTATTGCATATGTTTCTGTGATATTTAAGGAACCTATGAATCTCTTGTAATCATCATGCAAAATGTCATTCAAATTTGCTGATGTGTCTTACAAAAAACTATCTTGGTATACTGTGTACAGATATAGAAAAAGAAACAAATATAGATTTTACAAAATGTTTTTTCATGTTATTTATAAAGGATGATTTGGACTTATATTTAGGTACATTTTAAGACATATCAGTTTTTATCCCAAAAAAGTGGAACAATAGGAAGAAGTATCTAATTCTAAGGACATGACTGGCCTTGCATGACTATTTTTAGTGTCATAAATATAGGAAGCCGCTCTGCCTTATTTTACGTAAGATCATATTTTCACTGCAAATGAAGTGGCATATTTTAAAGAAGTAACATATAGAAATTATAACTGAATGATTCATGAGTAATTTCAGTGTGAGAAAGTTGTATTGTTTTGTCATAAGTAAGCATTTTTTCTTTCTCTTCCATCCATCGTGTTTGTCTTTCTCTCACTCATATATCACACACACACACAGACTGTGAGATGGGTGGGAACTGGGAGGGTGGGGATTTGATTACATTTTGTTTGTGTATATTTACACATCTGTTATTATTTCCACAACCCAATGCAACCCGACTGTTCTGAAGAAAAAAAAAGAAAAAAGTTTGGAAATGTTTGCTCTAAAGTGGTTATTTAACATAAAGCTTTGTTCGATGGCATTCCTCACATCACAAGCCCACTTTTTATCCCTCTGGAGTATGGATTATCACAAATGGTGTGTTTTAGATTCTTTCTTTTTTTTCCCCAAAACCAGGGGATGTGCTTAGGCTTTCTACAGCCAGTTAGACTCACTGTACCAAGACAAATTATCAGAAAAGAAAAAAAATCTGACCATCATCCTTTCTAGTTCTAATCCATTAAGACATTCAGTCACACACTTAAACTCTACTCCAGAACCAGCTGAGTCTAAGCAGATCCATCTCGACCTGACTGGTTAATCACATGGTGAATCGGCTGACGGATATGCTTCACACTACAAAGTAGGAATTTAAGGGTTACATCTTTGTACTGAACAGAAGGGAATAGCACGTTCAGGCGCGTCACCTCTTAATTCTGACGCAGTCTCTGGTATTTCACAACATATTCCAAATGGGCCAGGAAACGTTAACAGCATGAAATACACAGCTGACATTTCCTGCGTTTTCCGTGAATCAGTCGCTACCTCGAACAGAATGTTATCTTAACATTATCAGTCCCTTAAGAACTAAATATAAGAAAAGCACTGGGATTTTTTCATAAAGAGAACTATATGATGTGGGTATCAAACTAAAAAGATTTTTAAGATTCCGTTATCATGTCCTGCTGTCATTTTCATTGTATGGAAACATTACAAACTTGTTTCTAAAATGTTACATGAAAGTCTATTTTCAGTCCCTCAGAACATCCACTGTTTCCTACTCAGTGTGTGGACTTCATGTCTTTATCTTGATTTAAACGTTTGCCACATTAAAAAAAACTTAAAACTATGCTCCAGTAGATGGAGCGCATTAATAATGAGAATAAGCTGAAGGTAAACGAGAGACGAATCTGAGCACGTTCATGCTTGCGTAACACTGAGTGGTGTTGCCTCCTGCATTTTTGCTATACAGATGTGCATGGTACAACCTTACATGGGTAAAATGCTTGTAGTCAGAATTACTTTCATTTATACTGCTTAGGTAGTCAACAGAAGATCTGTACGAATTAAACATAAATAAATGCAAAGAAATGACCAGAATATGTTATCAGTAGAGTGATGTTTACATGTCAAGCGTCTATACGGTTAGAAAATGGTTATCAGATTAAGTGACATATACAACCTGTAATACTGCCACTAAATCTAAAAAGAATTTGAAAACTTTTTTCATTACTTTATGCTGATTTATGAGACACCGCTTTATTCCAGAGAAGGTCTATGCACATGTATCATGGCACAGTGTGTTCAAGTCAGACAATGAATTACAAGATTACAACGGATTCTCGATTCAGATTGGTCAGAATGTGGATTTGTTTTTTTTTTGGTGAGGAGAGGCTTAGTTAGCATCTCCCGCATAAGAACTTCAGAACAGTTAAGAGTACAGCTACAACTTTAACGTTTCCTTAAGACATGGGAAAGTCTTCTGGACTTTCTTTGTGCTTTGGGGTTTTTCAGGTAATGTCTTAAGGGAATGTCTGTTCGCAGCTGTTATATAGTAAGAGGTAAAAGGAATAAGCTGTCTTTGTGGACATTCTGCAGCAATAAACGTAACTATACACATGGTATGACAAGCTGTTCTTAATTAACTTAAATCGGAATTAATTTAAATATGTAACTGTTGGCAAATTATGTTCAGGGGGTATTGGTGCACCACTCCACACTGTTGAAATGTGCACTGCATTTTTTTTTATTCTTAAGCAATACAATTAAACCAAATTGATATCACACGTTTGTGCTAATTTGTACAGCACAATAGAGGTTGGGCTATTGTTTTTATTTTTTTGGTCATATTACACTCTGTATCTTATGCGACATCCCTCTTGATTGTACAATGACACAACACTGACTTTCAAAAACCAAATGAGCACAAACATTTTAGCTCATGGATGAATCAGAGTGGCTTTATATTGTCACCTATTCACAGCCAAGGCAGCCACCAAAACTGGGCTTTCTCTCTAAGCAAATATTTCAGTGACAGCTACTAAAATGTGAGGAAAACACTCCATGAAAACCTTCAAAAATTACTGGCTGCAACTTCAAGTTACTTAAATACAAATCGAATTTTAGAAGTTTGGAAGCAGTTATTTTACACTATGTAGCCTATTCATAGAGGAAATCAATTAATCTGTACATTTATAACCTCTTTATATACTGAGAGCACAGCTGAGCGTCAAACTGGCTATACACGGTTTACAGTGCTTTATAGAGCTACTGAGGTGCAAAGTCACACAACGGGCTCGTTCCAATTCACAGAACATTGCAAAACCAAACCCCGGAACTGGAATAAAATGAAGCAGCCATGTGTGACGTTATGTTCCCATGGGTTTCAGTTCTCCACAGCTTCTTGGGAACATACAGAAGTCTTTATTATGCTGTTTTTAACTAACAATCAAAAAAGACAATGTGAAGTTCAGAATACATCGAGTTATTTCCATGTCATGACTGACTTCCTTTGAAACCTTCCTACACAGAGAAAAAACAGTCAAATGCAATAAGGAGACGTCTAGGGGAACTGCTGGAGGCCGCTGGCTCTCCCTTGTCTTCTAACCTGAGTGAGAATGTAGCTTCTCTGTGCCTCCTCCATGGAGATCAGGCTGGCATTGATGTAGTCACTGCTGCCGAGCTGTAGATGAATTCGACTGTGGTCGACTGGTGAAGGGAGAAACACAAACACATACAGTAAGCATTTTGTATCCTTACTACAAATCACATGACTGAGTGCCATACATTGATGTGTTCACACAGGTGCAGCTAGAGAGGAAATCCCAAAGGCCTTTGTGGTGGCACAAACACCACAGACCTCTTTCGGGTCCTATTCTCAGTTCCACCAAATTAAAGCAAGCATCCTCCAGATATTAGTTTAGAAAAACAAAAACAAAAAAAAAGTTGAATAATACATGGGTTATCTATAGCCAAAATGGCCGAAGCCTACACGTGGTGATTTTTGCATGAAAAACTTGAAGCTGTTTTTAGGCCCGACTGAAAAAACACAAGAGAAAACAAGAGGAAACCACAGCAGCACTACTCTCTAAAGACACTTAGACAGAAGAGAAGAAAAAAAAAAAAGGGGTGGAGGTAATATGGCATCAGTACTGCTACATTTTTTCACAGATGATTGTAATCAATGCTTCTGCCAATTCTGGCCGATGAAACAATTCTATTTGATTTGTCTTGTTATATAATAAAACTTCTCCTGTACTGTACTACCGCTGTCCTAAAAGAGAAATGTATTATTGCTGATCTTTTATCAGGTCTTTCTCCAGAAGTTATTTATATATTCATTATGTGGTCACATTTCAAGCAGTTTTATTCTGAGAACCATGGGCTCTGTGTTGAACTTTAGCCTTTACCTCCACAAGGCACAAACCGTCTGTACCATAGTGCTGCTAAACTCTCGAACCTGATTAGTCAGAAGGTGTTAATTTTATTAATGCAGTTGCTCTAATACATATCTGTTGCAGTCAGTTATTCACGGGGCCTCACAGGAGGATAGATCTATTGTTGATATAGTAAAGATTTCTGCCAGGACATTTATTTAACATTTTTTGTAAATAATTATGTAAGCCTTAAGTGTTGAAGCTTTAGTAACGGTCAGTAAGTGTTTTCCTACACAGGACAGACTTCGGATATAAAGTTCAAGACCGAAAGAAAATCAGCGGCTGTGAAAGAAATGACTTGTTCATAGTTTCAATAACGCAAGTGATAACAGGAACTTGTCCAGTGTGCATTCCACAACATTAAAGATAATTTTAAAAATGAAAGCTGTCTTCATTAACAAAAAAAAACAACTACAGTTTAAGCAGGAATAACACACTCTGGGATGTGGTCTTAAGCACAATAAACCACTTCAGGGTGTCAACGGTCACTCCGCTTGGAGTCATACTGCATCACACCACACAGTCTTGTCACAGAGTATTTTACTTTTACTAATTTCTTACTTACCATCTAGTGCAATCAGACAAAACCTATATCAATCTCTAAAAATGTTCACCATACATGGGCTGACATCTCTGTAGCGATTGCGGCTTCTGTTCTCTGGAAGTTTGGCAATCTTGCAGGGCAGTTCACTTGACTGTTGTCTGATTTCCTGGAGAAAGGAGAAACAAATTTCTGTTACATCTCTTCCATAATAAAGGAAAATGCCTAATACCTTTCATAAGCTTTACAAAAGCCTACTTATATTTATTTTGTATATGGTCTCTTCCTATTGTGGTAGAGAATAACGGTGTTCACCTGCATTCATACAGAAACATTGTTTTTTCACTTCTTCACCATCACGCAATAAGAGGCCTTATTAGTAGGTCAGTTAAGAAAGGAAATGACGCCATAAGCATTTTCAGTGACACACTACGTGAATCTACATGAAATGGGTCAGATGAGATGTCATGTTCTGGGCTTCACTAGAATTTAACTGGATTGGGTGCTCACAAAAAACTGCCCGCTCTGTTTACACGCTTTTAATGATAAAGAAATGGGAGATTATAAAAAAATTTAAAAAAACAATAGATACACAGTTTGATGAGAGGAAAACTTTACAAATAGAGACTGAATTTGTTCTAAAATTTGTATCAGCAACAACAACAAAGTAATAATAAGATCTCTTTAAACAGCCAGACACCACTAGTGATGATTGTAGTCAGTGGCCTGTTTTACATGGAAACAAGACAAATCCTATCATGGATAATCTACCATTCAATGACAAACAACTGATATCCTTCAACTTTCTGGCCTCTTCAGCCAGAGCATGTGAGTGAGATGGTAGTGCTGGACAAAACTATAAGAGTTCAGTACTTTTCTCAGTGCAAATAAAATACATTAATAATAATTATTATAACAATCTTTTCAAAAAAAGTCAATTTTCACATCTTTATTAAGCATCATGTTGCTAATAATCAAGTCTAATTGTGATGCTAAATAGTTTACTGGGCTCTTGGTTATCTTTAGCTGAAATAGAAATTTCTCTCATTTTATTTTTTACCGGTATTTAGTCTGTTTCTCGGATAAAGTGTTACAAGTTGTCGGTGTCAAATGATATTATCGTGAGAATCCTAGTCAGGGTCAGTCACTCAGCACACTAGCTAAGCACTAAATAACAGGAAATAACAGCAATAGTAACAGTTTTTAAATCCAAGAACCGAACAACAGCTATTGTTTGGTGGTTGCTGGAAACCGTGGTTTAGCACGAATAGCCATCACAAAGCTGAGTTTGCTAGCAGAGCATCTACTTGTTAGCAGCGTCTAGCAGTTCACACTATCAGTGTGTTACGGTACGTTACGTTAGCGCACGAGCTAGCTAAGTGTCATCACCCGTAAAACACGAAGTTTACACACCATGGCACGGTTTCACACAACAGGCAGCGTTTGTGAGCTTGTTTCCTCACCGAACACACAGTATTTAATAGTTATGAACTATGCTATTACCTGGTAAATGGCGTTCCAGTTCCCGAATTCATCAATTTCCCGAAACTCGGCTTCCATCGCCGTGTTTTTTTTTAACCGCCCGCTCCCCTACTGCCGATCTTTCGCTCCCTGTGAAATACACAGGATCTGTTAGGAAATCAGCGACCAATCACACAAACCGTAAATCCTTTAAAGTCGTTTCCGAAATTATTTTAACGTTACTGTTTTCTCTTGGCCTTTTCTTACCGGAAACACGCCGCACGCTCCTCCCGCACCGCTGCACTACAGCGCTGACTCTGCGCATCGCCCCCGTGTGCACAACGCTAACCAATCAGAGAGTGCGCGCGCCCGAAATCCCCATCCAGAAGCCAATCAGCTCAGACGCACGCGTACTACCCTACTGAAATGGTGGCGTGCTGCTTTCACGTACTATCTAGTACGGTAGTATGCGGTTTGGGACGCAGCCACATTGCTGGGCGGGGGAGATCACCGGGCCCCAACAAGGGCGAGCGCGAGCGCAAACGCTAATACACACACACACGCGGGCGCGCGCGCTCTCGTTAATGTCAAAATGCTTGAGATGGCCAATCAAATCAAAGAAGATGGGCTTTAACGTTAACAGTCGTTTTAACGTGAGAGACTGCAGGGTGATGATGAATGAATGATAGGTGAAGTTTCATAACCATATTGCTAACAAGACGAGATAAGAAACACAGGCATATAATTATGAACTTAGTTACCAGGCTTTCCTTGTAACCTCTCATTGAAATCATTAGCCTAGAGTTATTATTCTCAGAATTAAACTGTGACCATTGAATTTGATTCAAAGAATAAACCAGAATATTGTATTTTCTCTGGTCTCTTCTTCTCGCCTGTTTAATATTAGCTGCTTCATTGCACATGACTGGTTTACAGACTGGAGATTTCTCTCCTGTTGCCAAGTCCGTGGTTTTCTTGTAAAGCTGAATTTGGGTGGTATTTTTTTGTTTGTTTGAAATTCTATATTTCTAAGATTGTCTACATCCGTCGTGTTCTGAAATATATTTGGTTGGAATCTGCTTATCTTTCAGTAAGGCAGAACAAGGAAATCACACGTTTAGATTAAAGTTGTTCATTATTGATTCTATAATAACAACTCCTTCACAGTGGCTATTACATAGGGGACACTGCAAAAAAAATCTAAACGTAATATCAATATTAAAAAAAAAATCAAACTTCATTATAGGAATGAATGCATAGTGTAAAGTATGTAATTTAACATGCATAAGTATAGGTATAAAAAGGTGTGTCAATTTATTACATTTTTTTAACCAACTGAGGTTTTACAGGATAGAGGACTTTGCTTATGGAAAGTGTGCATTTAAGACTGCGTACACATTAGGTGGAGTTCTTCGAGCGGACCTGGCAACCCTGTAGACTGCCTATTCCCGGAAGAACGTCTCTCGGTAGGCCAGGCTAGGCCAGTTAATCATTACTGCCTTATTGTCAGACTTTATATAACCTGCAGTAGACCTGGTTAAGCATCACATGCAGATTAAAGAAGATATTAATGTTGTAGTTATATAGAATTGAATCTCGTCGTACAGTTTAATCGGAGCACACATTATCTGCTTTGGTAAATGTTTGCTAGTGTAGCTTTTCGTGTAGCTAGCAGTGTAGCTAGCTAACTGGCCATCTTGTCTTTTTTTGCTGACACTAATCGGGTTAGAGCTTCAATAAGTTCTGTCGCAGTTGTCAGGAACCCAGAACAGGTATGGAAAGTGTCCATGAACAACAACACCTTCTCCTGTGTTATGTGTTTGATTATTTTGTACAACCTGAAAACGGATCGCTTTGCAGTATTAGTCATAAACCGGCTACGTACACATATGTTCGGTTGATTACTCGGTTATGAAGCAAAAAAAAAAATAGATCCATTTTACACGTTTTCGTTGTTCATTTTGACATCGACAGCATGTAAATGAATACAACCTGCTTGTTTGTGGCTGGATAATTTTGCACGTCACTTATTTAAACAACTGGAAGGACAAGTTTTGCCACGTAAACATGTCATTGATGAAAAACGACACAGCAAAATAGTCTGTGTTTTTGTTTAGTGATTCTTAATTGTCCTGTTGTGGAATAGAATTGATGGCTACATAATAATACATTTGCATTACTGGAAAACATATGTTTATAATCTCAGGGTTTATTGTCTTAATGCTACACATCACTGATCATCACTGCATTGTAAACACCAGAAAACAGGGTAATGTCACATCTTTATTGTGACATTACAATAAGATCTAAGATCTAAGGCATTGGGTCTTCATTATAATTGCCGAATCTATTAACAAGCATTTATTATAGATTACGGATTAGCAGTTATGAATCAATTAAAATATACAATCATTTGGGACGATAACAAGCATAAAACTAGAATGTACATTTCCTGAAGAAAATGTGAATGGTGCTTGCACGTGGCAAGTTCTCCTCATCGTGCTGATTGTTTTGATATGTCACATGTCCATGTTGTGCTAATTTTTTATTTTCACGTGACGTCACGTGACATCAGAATACCCGTGAGCAAGTTCCCCTCATTGTTCTGGGTTGTGATATGTGATGTGATATGTCCATGTTGTGCAAATTTTCACGGAATTTCGCATTCATTTCTATGGGATTTTTTTTGCCTGCATTTTCGTCTGCTGTACGAACATCGTTTGTTGGATCGCTTATAAAAGTCATAGCATACCTCTCCTCAATGAGCCAGTCGATTTGACACCTCATTCATGGGTCTAGGACAAAAGCTTCGGGACAAGTTACGCGCCGAAGTTTTGTCCGGCACAATAACAAGGATGTTGCTTTGCAAGCATAATCAATAATCACTGATAAAGTTGTGTGAACATATGAATTGAAATTCTGTAATCTAATTAAGTAGAGTAAATGTTCATTTGACATTGTGTGACATCACCAAAAACCTGTGTGAGATGTAGAGAAAACCTTCAGTTTGGCAGAACATAATTACACGCTGATGACCTGGAGATTCTACTCCCAAGCTTTCAGTAATATCACGCTCGATGAAGTCAGAGTTCCGTGATGTCACACACCATCAGGTCAAAAAAAAAAACATTGAGAATCTGTATGACATCACTTAAGTATTTATGTGACATTAATGAAAACTTGGAGTACAATTCTAATGTATTGTATATATTCTAATATAATGTAATTGTTATGTAAACACACTGATAGTAGCTATGATTTTCTAAGAACAGTGCACCTTATACACACAATATATTTGTCATACTTGTGTGCAGCCCTGTTCTACATTATAAGTAGGTCAGCATCTTTGTCTGACTCATTTTTATGTATATTTTAAAAAATAAAATTGTACTACGTTTATTTTTGTCTTGTTCAGAACGATTGCTTCACTGATACAGATTTTCTCTATTAACAGCCCTGTGTGTAGGATCACAGGACATTGAACATAGGCTGTGGGGTAACGTGGGGTCTCTGGGGAGCTTCAGGTTTGTCTTCCCATGACAACGCGACACCATGGCAGCAACGGCTCCAGCAGCGATGCCGAGTGCCGGGTCTCGGAGGACGAGAGGAACACGGAGGATGTGGAACTCACTGAGCTTGGACCGCTGCTAATGAGTCCAAAAGCCTCTATCAAATCCAGGGTGTGTGCTTTACCTGCTAAACAAAAGTTATGGACTGAAAGACTGACAATGATCACAGTTATGTTAATGCCCCATCAACATTACAGATGGCTTTCTAAATTTAACTTCCATTTACATTTACAGGGTGCAGCAGCTTACCCGAGTGAGGAGGAGGAGGAGGAGGAGGATGACAATGATCAGGTGGTCACATTGCCTTTGCAGGCTCACCATGCCATGGAGAAAATGGAAGAGTTTGTACACAAGGTAAACAAATACAAGTCTATAATCATTACCCATAAGCCTGAATGCCATTTCTGACTTGCTTCCATTCAGGAGATGTTGCTTCATCTGAAACTTATAAAATGAAATGATTTACCTAATTCTGCTCTTTGCCTGTGGAGAGAAGGCCGTCTCACTCACTCAGGCCATCCTTAAAAATATTCTTATTTGACTTAACCCGACCGACCCTGTCAATTTAGGACCGACTCAAATTTTTATTTTTATTTTCCTTTAAGTCCGACTGACTTGTAAATTTGTGTTAAGACCGACCAATTTTTTTTTTTTACTCTTCAAAAAAAATTCTATTTAATACAAATTCTATTGTTCGAAAATCTATTGCACGAATCGATTGGACCAAACAACACAAGTTTTGAAAACGAAAATAGGAAATTGATTTTAACGGCCTTCTCTCGGAGCGCGTCCAGTTTTTTTTTTTTTTTTTTTTTTTTTTTTTTTTGGGGAACGCATCATACAGCAACTGCAGCTTCGGACACACACGCATAACATCAAATAATACTTCTGCACAATGTTTCTCTTTTTACAACAGAAATGTGAATGGTGTGTTCGACCGAAGGCACGGGTTGAAGACCCAGTCAGTGACATCACGATATGCTAATTTGTTTAAATCCATACCTATGTAATCACCATCACCAAAATTGTACTTTTTTTTTTTACATTGAAACTTGAAAAAAAACATATAGACCTACCTACCGACCTTTTTTTTTTTTTACTGTTACGGCAAACCAAAATATTTTTAAGGATGGCCTCAGAGTTTTAATAATGTAATAGTTTGTGTTAGTAGACTTTTTTGGACTATGCTACATCTTATTTTTTAGGTTAGGCAACTTTGCATAGTCCACTAATGTTATATTAGGTTTGATGTATGAAGCTGGGCATTGCTTGACCTCCATGTTGTATCTGATTATGTGTATGGGTGAAGTTTATCAGTTCCAAATATGTGTGTCTGATCCATATGAACAGCATTTAGTGCTTGTCCTATAATTGATGTTACTAGGTATGGGAAGGACGCTGGCGAGTGATTCCTTTCCACTTGCTTCCTGATTGGCTAAAGGACAACGATTACCTACTTCATGGTCACCGGCCACCCATGCCATCTTTCCGAGCCTGCTTTGGAAGCATCTTCAGGATCCACACAGAAACTGGGAACATCTGGACACATTTACTGGGTCTGTTCCTATGACTGTGTGTTTTTATATCAGTTATCATTGCACAGCCACTATAAAATATGCCTTTTATCTCCTTGAGACTCTGTTTGAACCTGTGACTTTACCATTATTATTAGTTAATCCAATGAAAGTTGGAGAACTGACAGCATGTCTTAGGACGTTAATGACACTAATGATTCATGTTGTAAAAATGTAATAACATCTGATGTCCCTCCCCCAGGTCTGATCCTGTTCATCTGTCTGGGCACACTGACAATGCTGAGGCCAAATGTGTCATTCATGGCTCCACTACAGGAGAAAGTTGTGTTCGGGATGTTTTTCCTAGGCGCTGTGCTGTGCCTCTGCTTCTCGTGGCTTTTCCACACAGTCTACTGTCACTCAGAGAAAGTGTCCAGAACATTCTCTAAGTGAGTCTCAGTCTCTATATTAGATGAAAAATATCATACATTTATTTAATAGCTGGTGTCTGTGTGATCTCAAGCTGTTAAAACTCATGAATGTATCTACTATTCCATGTATCTACTATCTATTATAATAATATAATAGCTATAAAACTGTAATAACTATAAAACAATGTTTTTCAATAAAGAGATCAAAAAGATTAAGTAATTCAGGATGGAAAACATTCTTCTATGTCACTAACGAAAACCTATACATATGTGTATATATATATGTGTGTGTGTGTGTGTGTGTATATATATATATATATATATATATATATATATATATATATATATATATATATATATATATATATATATATATATATACACATACACACACCAATACATATATAACACCAATTTGTATAATTAGAATCAGGCATCAAAGAAAAGCTTATCATGTGTTATGTTATTTTTCTTTGTGTCTGCCTTAAATATTTTGCTTCCATTCCTCAAAATATAAAGAAATTTATTTTGTTTGGTCTTGTGGGGAACCAGCCCCCATGCACGCCTCACACTTTTGAGTGAACGGGTACTGTACTCTACACTTTAAATACCAGACTGAATTTACAAGTAACTTTGATTTTTGTGTGTATGTGTGTAGGTTGGATTACTCGGGTATAGCTTTGCTGATAATGGGCTCATTCGTGCCGTGGCTCTACTACTCGTTTTACTGCTCTCCACAGCCACGCCTCATATACCTCTCTGTGGTGTGTGTTCTGGGCATCTCCGCCATCATCGTGGCACAGTGGGATCGCTTCGCCACTCCACGCCACAGACCTACACGTGCAGGTAATGCACTGACTCAGTACACATTAAATACATACATAGCAGTCTGCACACACAATGGAAACACAAAAGAAATTGCAAGAAAGGTTGAAATGTTCTTTTAGTACAGATCTCTGAGTTATATTGTACATAATCAGAGTTTTTGTTTTAAATATAAAAATTCAGTTATAAATATTGGTGACAATTTTATGAAAATGTATTGACACAGAATCATAATTAACGTCTGCAGCTCAGTGCAGAGAGTCCAGGACAGTTTTGTGGTTTTTCTGTTCAAACACATACAATTTAGATGCAGATAATTACGCTGTTTATTAGGTGTGTGTTGGAACAAGAGATGGTCAAACTGTGCTAGATCATGCAGTTCTTAATTGTTCTTTCTGGCCTGAAGATCTGAAGACTGATGGTCGTTTTCAGGCAATATGTAAATTATAACAAAACTGTACACACCCTATTGCACTAGTACGATTTTATCCAACCCCTTTAATGAGTTTGCCTTTAATGATGGTTTGGGAAGCATGTGTACTTTGTCGACTTAGTACAGACTGGCCTGGAGATTAATACTGACCACTTTTCGTACATCAGTCAAATTCATATGGATAAAACCAAAGTCCTAATCACTGAAATATCATGTTGCGCAAGGAAATTGTGTTCAGGTTTCACATTGTCTTTAAGAATTAGAGCAGTGCCTTAAAATGCTGGTAGATTTTGGGTCAGGGAAAATTGTAACTGTCTTGTGTACTTGAACCTTCTATATCATGGATGTATGTCGCACATGAATGTAATAATTATTTTTTTAATATTGAGATGATGTTATGATAATCTACATAACGTGAGACGTGTAAGCTATTAGACTGTGAAATGTGGTAGCCTAGTGGTTAAGGTGTTGGGCTACCAATCAGAAGGTTTTGAGCTCGATCCCACGTCCACCAAGCTGCCACTGTTGGGCCCCTGAGCAAGGCCCTTAACCTTCAGTTGCTCAGCTGTATGAAAATGAGATAATAAAAGTCTCTCTGGATAAAGGTGTCTGCCAAATGATGGAAATGTAATGTAAATGAAATTCTTGTCATCCCCTGCTTTACATACAATAAATCTGACAGTACATTGCTTTGCAAAAGTATTCATACTCACTGAACTTTTTCACATTTTCACACGTTACAACCACAAATAAAAATGGATTTTATTAGGATTTTATGTGATAGACCAACACAAAGTGGCACATAATTGGGAAGGAAAATGATAAATGGTGTCCAAAAATCCTTTACAAATAAATATCTGTGGTGTGGTAAATAAGTGTGGTGTGCATTTGTATTCAGCCCCACTGAGTCAATACTTTGTAGAACCACCTTTGGCTGCAATTACAGCTGCAAGTCTTTTGGGGTATGTCTCTACCAGCTTTGCACATCTAGAGAGTAAAACTTTTGCCCATTCTTCTTTGCAAAATAGCTCAAGCTCAGTCAGATTGGATGGCGAGCATCTGTGAACAGCGATTTTCTCGCCACAGATTCTCAATTGGATTTAGGTCTGGACTTTGACGACCATTCTAACACATGAATATGCTTTGATCTAAACCACTCCATTGTAGCTCTGGCTGTATGTTTAGGGTCATTGTCTTGCTGGAAGGTGAACCTCTGCCCCAGTCTCAAGTCTTTTGCAGACTCTGACTTTTTTTTTTTATCTAAGATTGCCTTGTATTTGGCTCCATCCATCTTCCCATCAACTCTGTCCCTGCTGCAGAAAAGAATCCCCACAACATGATGCTGCCACCACTATGTTTCACTGTGGGGATGGTGTGTTCAGGGTGATGTGCATTGTTAGGTTTCTGCCACACATAACATTTTGAATTTTGGCCAAAAATGTCAATTTTGGTCTCATCTGACCAGAGCACCTTCTTCCACATGATGAAACTGCAAACAGGATTTCTTATGGCTTTCTTTCCACAATGGCTTTCTTCTTGCCACTCTTCCATAAAGACCAGATTTGTGGAGTGCACGACTAACAGCTGTCCTGTGGACAGATTCTCCCACCCAAGCTGTGGATCTCTGCAGCTCCTCCAGAGTTACCATGAGCCTCTTGGCTGCTTCTCTGATTAATGCTCTCCTTGCACGGCCTGTCAGTTTAGGTGGATGGACATATCTTGGTAGGCTTGCAGTTGTGCCATACTCTTTCCATTTCTGGATGTTGGCTTGTACAGTGCTCCCTGAGATGTTCTGAAGGCAGTTGGTTTCAATGGATTTTAGTTAGGGGTATCAGAGTAAAGGGGGCTGAATACAAATGCACACCACACTCTCACTCACTCACTCACTCACTCACTCACTCACTCATTTTCTGTTGTTTATCCGAACTACCTCGGGTCAGGGGGAGCCTGTGCCTATCTCAGGCGTCATCGGGCATCAAGGCAGGATACACCCTGGACGGAGTGCACACCATAATTTTCAGATATTTATTTGTAAAAAAAAAAATTTGGACACCATTTTATAACTTTTATTCCACTTCACACTTATGTGTCACTTTCTTTCGGTCTATTTCATAAAATCCCAATAAAATAAGTTTTTCATTGTGGTTGTAACATGTCAAAATGTGGAAAGGTTCAGTGGGTATGAGTACTTTTGGAAGGCACTGTATGTGTAACCAGTAACTGTAATCGTAGGTGTAATACCCACCTCTCTGTGTGTTCATGCTGTGAGTTCTACTTTTCTTGTGAATGTGCTCAGGTGTGTTCCTTGGCCTGGGATTAAGTGGCATTATTCCAACAATGCACTTCACCATCGCTGAGGGCTTTGTAAAGGCAACAACAGTGGGGCAGATGGGCTGGTTTATCCTAATGGGCGCCATGTATATCACTGGAGCCGGTTTGTATGCAGCACGCATCCCTGAACGCTACTTTCCTGGGAAATGTGATATCTGGGTAAGGCATTCTTCTGAAGGAATATTGTTTTTTTGGGGGGGATTTTATTCATTTATTTATTTTTAAGATTTAGTAAACTGGTGTTAAACCATCATTGTATGTTTAGCAATGTACCCCTTATTTCTGAATTAGTTTTGCATTCACTTAGCATCAAGCCACGGCACCATTTTTTCTTAATTTATAAGCAAATCTAAGGGCGTGATTGAAGATCTCTTAGCTGTGGCTTGATTTGAGATATTTGAGCCTTAAATGCTTATGATTTCTCTCTCTCTCTCTTGTTCTCTCTCAGTTTCAGTCTCATCAAATATTCCATGTGTTGGTGGTGGCTGCAGCCTTTATTCACTTTTACGGCATTTCCAACCTGCAGGAGTTCCGTTACGGCCTGGGAGGAGGCTGTACGGATGACTCCCTCCTCTAAAAAGCTCCATCCGTCTCTCCGCTTGCTTTCTACTCATGACTTCAGCACCGAAGTGATGAGCATTTTGAACATTTTCGGATCAGTTCGGATAGAGCTATTGTACTCCCCTGCCTACCCTGCGCTCACTGATCAAAAACTGTTATTGTTATTGACTTTAAGGGATTATCTATATTTTAAAAGGTTTATACAATCATCAATGTGTTTTATTGTTGTAATACTTGAAGGCATATTAAGCAAATCTTACAACTCCTCTAGAAACAATACTCCAGCAGTTTTCAACCTGATCTCTATTGACTAGTTTCTGTAGTGTGTGTGATTACCACAGGCAAGGTCTGCGAACAAGTTTCCCTGTAGTGAAGAAAAACGTGTTAATACAAACTTGTCATAACTTTACAGTGACCTTGAGAGTTAGAAAGGCATTATATAAACGGAAAGCATTTAGAGCAGTCGTAAAGTACAACAATAATAAATGTTCACATTTCACAACATATATATATATATAAGAAATTCAAAAGCTGATGCATTCTTTATAATAAAGGTCTTAGGATAAGACCAACATTGGAGAAAGACTCATCAACTTGCTTATACTTTTACAGTTTCTTTTTCATAGTTTTGTGGTATCTGCCAACAGGGAACTGAAGGTACTTAGGTGTTTCTCTCTGTGTTGGTAAAATGGTACCACAAATGTCACCCTTTCCCCTGCAGAAACACTTTTTTTTTTGTTTTGTTTTTTTACATAAAGTTTATTAACTGTTTAACGGCTGCTTGAGACAATTATATGTGAGCTTAAAGCAAAAAAAAAAAAACTTTTTTATTATTATTCTTTTCTCAATACAAGGAACTGTAAATTCTTGTTCATGGTTATTACACAAACACTACATACACAGTAGATGAAGATTTAAAAAAAACGGACTATTTGTTTAGGCTTTTGTTCACGGTTTAGTCTTCAAGGCACTGTCACACTGCTGGGGTGGGGTGGGGGGTGTATATCTTGAGAGGCATTTAGTCACAGACCACTGAGAGTTGTGTGAGCAGTGCTACCTCTTCCTGTCTTGTTCAGTCTGTACACTGTTGGATAAACCTGCTTCGTGTCTGAGAGAAGTAGCTACAGCTTTTGGGTGGTGCAGGTGTCTAGAACTATAAAAGCAGGTATAAAATATTAAAGTCTTTCATCTGCTGTAAATGATTTCATGTAATAATCTGTAGTTTGTGAGAAAACAGAATTTTCCTAGATAAATTTTTAAATGTTCCCTTGGTCGGTGTCTGGTTTTGATATTCTTTACAAAAAAAGTACATGCACACACATTATCCAATTTAGTGAATTGGAGCAATCATAAAAGAGGGTGGTGTCAGATCATTTCCAACTTGTTACCTTCACCTGCTCCTGCCTTTTCAGACTCGATTAACGTTACCTGTTTTGTTAACCTAGCTACTTCTGGCTACTTTTAGTTTCCAAGACATTTCCTCTACCTAATAAGATATGAATAAAAGACAGATCAATCTTTTTTGGTCTATTTTAGTTTTCCAGGACAGTTTTCATTATGAAATTGTATCATTTGTGTATTGTTGTGTAGTATGATTTGGAAAATATTCACCTGACATTCTGGTAACCTTTAAATAATTTTAAACTCTTAAGAACCTTGCATTAAATTGCAAAGATTGGGGGAATGTTCCCTTAATGTAGAAGAACATAACTAATTAACCATTTATTTCAATAAAATTTGATATTTATTTGCATAGTGATTTTATTATATCAGAATCAGATTTATTGGCCAAGTGTGTTGACACACACAAGGAATTTGGTTCCAGCAGTTTGTGACTCTCAAAGGTACAGACATAAATAACACTATACTATACAAGAAAACAATGCAGACGATGAGATACAATATAGACAGAATGAGTATAAAATATGAATATAGATCAGTTATGTACATAAAGTGTGGGAGTGCAAATGACAATATTGTGCAATATTATGCTTTTTGTACAATATACAGCAGCAGTAGTGTGTAATATACAGATGATTTGATGACAGTCCTGATAATGCAGTACTTATGATAAGAAGCAGTGAATATAATTATAGTGAGTTGTTAATAATGGTGATTGCCTGGGGAAATAAACTGTTCCTGTGTCTGGCAGTTTTAGTAAGCAGAGTTCTGTAGCGCCTGCCAGAAGGGAGGAGCTGAAAGAGGCTGTGTCCAGGGTGCGAAGGGTCAGTAGTGATTTTCCCTGCCCGGTTTCTGGTTCTTGTGTCTTACAAGTCCTGGAGAGTGGGCAGGGGGGCACCAATTATTTTTTCTGCTGTTCTAACCGTGCGTTATAAATATTCATATAAATATATATATTCTAGATAATATTTTTTATTAATATTTAAAATAAACATCAGGGAAATACCAATCAGTAACCTGTGACCACTTGTCCAATTAGTTAATGGTGCTTTATTTGCATGTAACAAATAAAAAAGCAAAGTCATACAAAAGTGTAAAGTAAAGAGCTCAAAATTATAAAGGGAACGTTATAACTGAAATATTCGATTAACTTTTTTTTCATGTGCAAGATGTGCTCCATATTCCATACACATAAAACGTGAGAAGCCAATTATAAGTCAATTAAACGTTGTATCAAACTGCCCTGAAGATGGCGCTTTTACAACGAAAAGGCTGTATAGCGGTAAAAAAAAAAGAAAAAAGCGGCATGTTTCCCTCACAAAGATGACGGTGGAAACTTGCCCTCACAAAGATGGCGGTGAAACCTTGACCTCTCAAAGATGGCGGTAAAAAAAAAAAGTTGACCTGTCTAATATGGCGGCGCCGTTTTCACGTCGTTCTCGTTCTATTCCTTCATCTCGTTACGTAGTGACGTGCAGTGTTTTGGCTGAGAAGTTGCAGCTCGGTTCACTACCACCTGCACCAACTTTTACCCCTTTTACTTGGAATTTTCAGTTCCAAAATTGTAAAGAATTGAATGAATAATACACACTTCATTACTTTGCTTAAAGGTGTTGTTTTATCTAGCTGGTTCTTTGGACAGAGGATGAGTCGTGCTGGAATATGAAGCTCTTTGGGCGGATGGTATAGCGCTAACGCTTAGCTACATTTACACTTGATACAGAGTGTGTGTCTCTCTGCTCTTACTGGTATGTATAACTGATTTGTGTGTGCTGTTTATTCATGTGACGTGAACACAGTAGCTGTTAAAGATATACTATTTATTCGTGTTGTAGCCATGGTTACATTAGGCACTTCCGTGGTGGCTAGCAACAGGCTAGCGTGCAGCGGCATGTAGGTTATCGGTAGATAGCTTTAGCTAAGGCTAAGCTGATGTCCAGCAGATACAGGACCTGCTGTGTCCTTAACCGGACTACATCCAGTCTGCACTGGTTAACTGCTAACTCGTAACTAGTAAACGTCTGATAATTGTGTCATTTGCGCCAAGGCCTTTATATAATAACACTGATATTTATGTCATGAGGTTGATATAAAACAGTAAACCGGTAAATAAAGTATTCTGAGTAGCCAGCTAGCTATTTAAGTTAAGACACGACTTAGTGAACATTCAGTCTATAAAGACAGCTATTATTCTTTTGTGTTTGTTTGTTTTTTGTTTGCTTGCTTATTTATGTTTTAACTATTTTGTCAGTAAAAAACAAATATATAGTTTATATAGTTTTGAAAACTACATTTAGGCATTTATTTGTTCATGAGACCTTTCAGACACTGTGTATGTGATTATGCTTCTTGGTTTATACTTCTAGAGGTTCTGTATGGCAGCTGATTTCCAGGACTTCTTGGGGTTAATGTGTGTCAGAAGTTTGTGTAGGCCTCTGTATCGATTTCCTCCCATCTCGCGAAACAGAGCAGTAGGTGAATTGGCTATGATAAACTGTCCCTGGGTGTGAATGTGTGTGTGAATGTGTGTATGGTGCCCTGTGATAAACTGGTGACCTATCCAAGGTGTATCCCTGCCTCTTACCCAGCATTATCGGATTGAATTGAACACCTTTCCATTCCAATGACTTATTTAATGACACCACAATTAAACAACTTACATCTTGTATGAAAATGGGAAACTTCTTGTCTTAAAACCTGTTCACAGCTCTAATCTTAGGTCTCTGATATTGGTATTATATTGAAAGTAGACAAAGTGAAATTAGGGCATGTTACATTGAGCTGTACTCAGAATGCATGTGAGAAAGAATTGACATTTTTCACTGAACTCTTATTTTATGGACACAGATTCAAAACATACTTCACCATCCTGCACTGCCTGTGGAAGTGTCGCTCCACTCCATCGCCTGTTGTCATGGCGCCCAAGGACATCATGACCAATTCACACGCCAAGTCCATCCTGAATGCCATGAACGCCTTGAGGAAGAGCAACACTCTGTGTGACATCACCCTGAGAGTGGAGAACACAGACTTTCCTGCCCACCGCATTGTACTGGCAGCCTGTAGTGATTATTTCTGTGCCATGTTCACTAGTGAGGTAAGCACAAAGGATAGAAAAATCTGACCATACTTTGTAGTGAAGAACTGGTCTGAAATGACTAGTGTTTTCTATTTAAGGCAATACAAATCTTCCAGATTCATACCTGTTTCACCTCTTCTAACCACTAGGGGTGGTGAGAATCACCTGAATGCTATTTGTACTCATGGGCTTGCATGCTGAAACCTTGGAGCTGAATCATGGTGATAGATAGTATTTGCACACATCTATATTTACCTTTTTTTTCTTTTTACCTCTTTATGTACACACTAATGAGCTGTCTGCTTGGCAGCTTTTGAATATAGCCAGATAATGTCATCCATAGAAAATCATAGACCACACTCATCTCCTATTTATAGTATTTACTGGTGTTCCCTGTGGAAAACTACAGTAAGCTGGGGCACCCTTGAGAACCCACAGACAGGTTTTAACTGTACTTGCACAGACATTGGTCATCTTAGCTGCATTGTCTTGTTGCATGCACCACAGTGTTTGGTTTGATTTAGATCTTAATTCAGGGAAAAAATTGACCTAAATGGTACAGATGATTATCACAGGTGATTTATCCACATCTCAGGATCTTGCAATATCCCTGGATAACAATTTGATCTTCCCACCGGTCACAGCTGGCAATCTTGGGGTCACCATGGATAAGCAACTGTCCTTTTCCTCGCATGTTGCTAATGTGTTTCTTCTCTACAACATCAGAAGGATTTGGCCATTTTTGTCCACACAGGCTGCCCAGGTACTTGTTCGGTCTCTTATCATTTCAAGACTGGACAACTGCAGGTCACTGCTAGCAGGTCCACCTGTGAACGCAATTTGTCCTATGCAAAATGATGCAAAATTCAGCTGCACGACTTGTTTTCAACCTGCCTGAATTCTCACACACCTCCCCACTGCTGCGCTCCCTCCACCGGCTTCCGGTAGCTACACGCATCAGATTCAAAACACTGATGCTTTCCTAAAAAGCCAAAAATGGACCAGCTCTCTTACCTCAAAGCTCTTATCGCTCCTCACACTGCACCTCGCACCATCAGAGCTACCAGAACTGCTTGACTGGTCCCACCATCTCTCAGGGTAAGAGGTAAGTATACAGCAAGACTCTTTTCTGTTCTGGCACCAAGGTGGTGGAATAAACTTCCCCTAGATGTCCAAACAGCTGTGTCACTGGCTATCTTCAAAGTACGGGTGAAGACCTACCTCTTCCTGAAAACTAGCACTTTTTCCCTTGTTTGTAATGTGTATGTTTAAAAAAACCTGAACCTGAGTTTTAGGTTGGTGGTATCCTAAATCTGTAACCTATTGAACCAGATTTAATGTGTTCATCTATAGAGACTTAAAAGCACTTTTTTCAGTCACTCTGGAAATGGGCTTCTGTCAAATGCCATAAATGTAAATACAGAAGATACAGCTTGCTAGCTGTAAATGCACATGCCAAGAAACATCTGATCGTCAGAAATACACCAAGATAGAACCACAGTTGCATAATTAAGTACTGTGCTTATCAAAGAATAGGAAACCAGTTTGATCGAACATTTTTCTATAAATTTTGTTCCTTTTTTTAATGTCTTCTAACTTGAACATTTTCAGATTTATTTATTTTCTCACAGTAAGTCTCTTTGTTGCTGAAGTAATTTGAGTAATGTTGTGAACAACTTGTTGACAAAGATTACGGTAGGACGACATTTTCATAAACATTAAATACAGTCACAAGAAATACAGTAAAATTGGCAATACAGAATATAAATGATATATAACCCTATAAATTGTATAATTCTGTTTATTATGCTATGATATGTTACATGAAACATGCTGCTAATATGGCAAAAACGCAACTACAAACATGTGCTTTTAGTGTTTGTTCAACAAATGACATACAAAGTACATGGGGGGAAATGTGTGGACCTTTCTCAGCACAAAAGACATCAAAGATCTAGAGAAAGATGTTTGTGGTTCTGGGCAATATAAATGAACGTAGCCTGTAAAAAGATGTTAAAGCTTGGTCATGGTGCATAACGTCATACTTTGTTTAGTTGACCCACTTTTCTGTAACTTGCTGTTTATTTAAAAACAATACAGACATGGTTTATGAGTTGTACATGAGGTTTATTTGTATTAGTAGTAGTAGTACAGTAGGGCAGGGCTTTAAAATCCGCTTATATTTTCCTTAAAAGTGGACCTTCTCAAAGAAACCCTTTCATCTAAAATTTATTTCCCAAAAAAACTATCCACTATAACCTGTTTTTCAGTGTAATAGGTGACACAAATGTTTAAAAATAAAATTAAAGGTTTTATTTTCATAACATGAGCAGTGATGTACTCGGCTTTGAAATTATGTTTGGAATAGCATGACACGCTGTGTGAATGTAATGCGTGTGTGTGTGTGTGCATGTGTCTGTGCCTGAGTGTAACAGCTTGGTCTGGAGTTTGTCGTTCCACTTATTCCCCTGAGATTTGCTAATGATTATAATGTTTAATGTATTAATAAATGACATTTTTACAGTTTATTGTTAGATTTTATGTTGTGAAACGAGCCAAGATACAACTTCGCTCCTGTTCTCACTCCATATATATCCTGTTGTCACGTTATATCCATGATAAATAGTCATCTCCTCATTAGACTCTCTTTCTCTGTCTCACTTTCTTTCCCTTGTAAAACGCAGCCTATCATTTAAATATTTACGGCATTGACAGACGTCTTTATCCAGAGTGATATGACCAATTTATATACTGTAATTTATAAAAGTAACTAGGTGAGGGTTAAGGGCCTTGCTCAATTCCCCAGTAGTGTCAGCTTGGTGGTCCTGGGATTTGAACACACAACCTTCAGAGCAGCAGTCCCACATCATAACCATTGTTATATGCCATTGTACAAAAATGGTTCACATTTTCCAACATAACAGATTGGAGAGTTCATCTCGGGTATATATAAAGTACCTCGGCTATATCTAAAGTACTGAATTTGAACAATCGTCCTCTATTCTTTTTTCCGTCTAGCTGGCAGAGAAGGGGAAGTCCTTTGTGGATATTCAGGGTCTCACAGCCTCCACCATGGAGATCCTGTTGGACTTTGTTTACACAGAGACAGTGTTGGTTACTGTAGAGAATGTACAGGAGCTGCTTCCCGCTGCCTGCCTGCTCCAACTCAAAGGTAAACATTCACAAAATGGCTTCCTGAGGTCATGTGACAGAACATCACCAACCACACATAGTTTTGGTTATGCTGCTGGTGCTTATACCTGTCAGTACAAGATGTCTCAGAACTCTTAAAACCACATTAGGCAGAACCTATCATTGCTTATCCTGCCTAAAAGTGTGTAGAAATATATACAAATTTTATGTGACGGAAATGTCAACATTTGGCATGAGATATAGACGGGTTAATTTCCCCCCACATGACTCTGCAGCATCATGTAATTTGTATAATGTCACCCTGCCTGTATTTTTTATTTTTTTCTAGTATCTGGGCAGAGGTTAAAAGTTAAAAGTTGAAGTGACAGTCGTTATATACATTCAAATCTACACTGGGCTACTACCTTGTGTACCTTGCTACTACCTTCTCTGTGTTTTATTCAAGTGTGTTTCTTTTTCCCATTCTCACCATAAATCTCAAAGTATATCTCACAGCCATTCTGTATGAACTAAACGCATACTTTAATAAGACTCTTATTCACTGATGTAATTCTTTACTCAGTCATAATGTGGCATCAGCTCAGTGCATACACTCAGACAGATGCATAGCAGAAGATTTTAGCAAGACTTCTTGCACGAAAAAAGCATTCTTCCAAGAAAAGCATCTTGCATGCACAACATGCCAAACCTTGAGGCAGATGAGCTACAAAAGCATCAGTCCACATCGAAGTTTCCGTCAGGAACGACCAGAGGCTACAGTGTTCACAGGCTCATTGAAACTGGACAGTTGAAGATTGGAAAAAACAGCTCAGTGAGCTTATATATTTGATGTTTAATACTGTATATGCAGTGTCTAAATTGTGTATTAATCTAAACTAGAGAGATCTTAAGGGGAAAATGGCAGCCACATGGTGCTCAGCTGCTAGCTAGAGGTGATCTGTTTGCACAGAGCTCTTTGTTCAGAAGCACAGGGGGCTCTGCATGATGGAGATGAGCACAAGTCTGTAATTTTGAGCAAACAACAGGAAATGATCCACTGCAAGCTATCGTTACTGTTTAACCGCTCTCCATTTGCAAGTAGAAATTGTGAAATATAATTATGTTAGTTCAGTGCAGGTTAGGTGGTACATAGTCTCACTTGGAAGATCACAGGAAATGCATATGGCATTTTATTTAGTGATTATAATAAATATATTTATAATTCTTATAGTAAAATCTAATGGTTGCTACAAGCACAAAGAAGCAGCGAGTAGTTATTTGCATTTGGTAAGTTTAAGTGCATTTGGCAGCTTACTTGGGTAAATTGTGCACACAGTGAATAATGCATTTGTTTGAATTGTTATACTTTCAGCCTGGGTACATAATGTTGTGGGCTCTCATTTTCCTTGGGTTTCCTTGCCTAGAATATTTCTAATATGTCTAATATGTCTAGAATAGTGGTTTTGGGCCTATTAGTTAACCCTTGTATAATGAAAGTCTATCCAAGAATAAGGCATATTTTTCTTTCTTGTTTTATTTTTTTCTTTTGCTCCTTTTGTTTTTTCCTTTGTCTTAAAAACCTTATTATTTTTTCTTTCTCCTTCTTCAGGTGTGAAGAGGGCTTGCTGTGATTTTCTCAACAGTCAGCTAGACCCATCCAACTGTCTGGGCATCCGAGATTTTGCAGACACACATAACTGCGTTGATCTGATGCAGGCAGCAGATCTTTTTTCCCAGAAGCACTTTTCTGAGGTGGTGCAACATGAAGAGTTCATGCTCCTCAGTCAGAGTGAAGTGGAAAAGCTCGTCAAATGTGATGAAATTCAGGTAGACCATACACAGTGTGAGCATGGATATTTCACAAAGCTTTGCAGCCCATATGTACAAATGCTGTAGTAATGTTAATCATATCTGAGAAGACTTTACCATAAGATTACCAATGACAAGTTATTGCTGAGCCTTTACAAACTCATGAATACAACAGCTGCGCTGTTTAAAAACGGCATATCGTTTGTTAAACCTTTGTTGTTGCCTATGTTGTTGGGGTAAATAAAAACTCTTCCTGCTTACTGGCCCTTTGTTAAATTTCTATAAATGCATATCCAAGTACAGACTTCAGTAAAGCAGATCCAAGAACAGGCTTCGGCTTTCAGTCATGGAATCATGGTGAATACCTGTGGTTGGGGATAGTGGAATCGTTTGTACATCAGAAGTCTAGACATGACTGATGATGGCAAATTATAGAAATAGTTTGATATATGAAGTGTTTGATGCATGAAATTTATATTGTAGTCAGTGGTGTTCATCATCTATTTGACAACAGTTAAGAAATCTTATGAGCTGGCTTCTTTACTATAAAGAATATATATTACTATATAGTATAAAATACTATATATTCTTGCTTCTTTACAAACCACACTCAGATACACATGTAGCCAGTATAACAGTGTGAGGTGGTCCACAAGTTTGAATCTGTCTGTAAAAAAAAAAAGAAAAAAAGATTCTGGCATGAAATTCAAGTGTGGACCTGTTGTAAATATACTTCATACATCCTTGTGTTTCTCAACCTGTTTTTCTTCTTTGTCTAGTATTCACATTTGACTGATACTTTCTTCCTTCAAATACTGTTCTCCTCCTCTCTGATAAAAGGATATTAGATAAGATTTATAGGCTTTAACCTTACTCAAAAATGTTTGTGTGTGTGTATGTATGTGTCTTAGGTGGACTCTGAGGAGCCAGTGTTTGAAGCAGTGTTAAATTGGGTAAAGCACAACAGGAAAGAACGAGAGCCATACCTGGCGGACATGCTAGAATACGTGCGTTTGCCTCTGCTCACGCCACGCTACATCACTGACGTTATTGACTCTGAGGTCAGCTTCACTGCCATGTTTTAATCATCTTGACTAGTTCTTGCTATCTTTTATTATTTCTCACACATAGTGACTCTTTTAGCCAGAGGTACCTGGAGAGAGACCTTAAATAATATACATTCTTAAGTGAATATCAATAGTAAAAATTCTTAGAGGCACCTAGTACACAGTGGTTAGTGGTTGGAAAAGTTTGATCTCACCTCCCAGTGACCTGATGACTGTAAGTTCTGAAAAATGTCTAATTTTTAAAATAAATAATTTAATCAAGTTTAAATAGAAAATTACATTTTGTGAATAAGGCTTTAATAAGACCAATGTTGAGCTGGTATGTACAGAAATGCTAAAGAATAGCACATGCTGTCACCAATTAAAATGTTTTTTTGAGCAACACATTCACAAGAATGTTTTATTAATAACTGCATATTAGTTAGCAAAATTACTGTTATATTCCAATAGCTTTGAATTAGCAATACAGTATACCTTGAGGATTCTAGCATATCCTGCAATGAGAATGTGTGTGTGTCTCTCTCTCTCTCTCTCTCTCTCTCTCTCTAGCCTCTTATTCGTTGTAGCCTATCCTGTCGAGACCTTGTGGATGAAGCCAAGAAATTTCACCTGAGGCCTGAGTTACGCAGTGAAATGCAGGGGCCTCGAACGCAACCCAGACTAGGTCTGTATCTACACACAGTTCTGCATTAATCAGGGAGTTTCTAGTTAAAGCAGAGGCAAACTGTTTGGCCAAATACGTATGTGGACCTTCACCAAACTGCTGCAACAAAGTTAGAAGCACAAAATTATATAGAAGGTTTAGGTATGCTGAAACATTTACCTTCACTGGAGCTGTTGGCCTTGGCTCAAGCATGCTTCTGTATTCCAGTGTCCCGTGCACAAAACAAAGACGTGGTTTTCAAACTTTGGTGTAGAACATCTTCGATGAACTGCACAGAGCCGTGAGCCCATACAGTGATGGCACACGTGGGTGTGATGGTTAGGTGTCTACCTACTTTTGGCCATACAGTGTATTTTTTTCCTTTGTGCAAGATAATTTGTGCAAGATAATTCATAGAAAACCACAAATCTTTTCCTGAAACTAAGTGAAATTAATTGGTTTCAGGTGCCAAAGAAGTGCTGTTGGTGATTGGTGGGTTTGGCAGTCAGCAGTCACCCATTGATGTTGTGGAGAAATATGATCCCAAAACCCAGGAGTGGAGTTTTCTTCCTGTGAGTGATTAGTTAGAACTGTTTGTATCCGTTGCAGGACACAGTGTTTCATTAATTAATATTCATTTGTTATTTATATGTTTGTTTGTTTATTTATGTTAATAATTGTAGCCTGTCACAACCAGAGCCCATTTTGTTCCAAGGTTTTTGATGCAGTGGAGATTCAAATCATGCCAAGATATTTAAATGTGTAGCTAAAGCATTACAGGTGTCATAAAACCATAGTTTCTATACTTCCATCATTCCATACTTTGTGTCTCACATGGGAATTGCATGCCAGAGGGTGGAGCTGTCATCATTCGATCCTCTATCTTTTCATTGCTCTGTGTGCTGTATTTCCTGTGTTTCTGGAAGTTAAAGGGCTCGGGAAGGAGGAGGTTAAAAAAAAGAGAAAAAAAATTCAAAGAACCCCTTCTACATTATTTTTCAACATTGTGGAAAGTTTAGATCAAAATAAACATTAAATAATATGAAATGGGCTGCACTCAAGATTGGAAACATATTTTATAGCTTTTGTATTATTGGAAAAGTGACAGTCCAATGAATAAAGAGTACCTCTTTGACTACAGTTAATTTTTATCTTTCTAAACATTAGAACACAAACTTTCTGAAGGTTTCTATGTAGCAAATGAAAATGTGTTTTTATGTTGGATGTTTGTTTCTCTAATAACAAAATGTTCAGGAGTTATTAAGAAATCATTTTTAAGCCATGCTTATTTCTCTTGTGCTTCCAAAATATCAATCAGTATATTCTCGCATGATTGTTTGTGAATCAAAATATCTTCCCTAAATATTCCAGAACATTGCACGAAAACGGCGTTATGTTGCGACTGTTGCCCTCAATGACCGTGTGTATGTGATTGGAGGCTATGATGGTCGATCACGTCTCAGTTCAGTTGAGTGTTTGGACTACACAGCAGATGAAGATGGAGTTTGGTACACCGTTGCCACAATGAACGTTCGACGAGGCCTGGCAGGAGCAACTACATTAGGAGGTGCAGTAGCCTTTTATCTGTTTAAAAAATAAGCTAATAAGTTGCATAAGTGCAGTCATACTACGATGTAAAATAGAAACAAATTCAGTTGTACATCTTGCTGTTAGTTTTGTCTATCACACATGAGTTTGGGGGTTGCCCAGTGCATTTGTAGATGGTATATCCACAAAACCTATTATAAACTATTGTTATTTGCAGTAATATATGGATGTCTAGAGATGCCCCAGTAGGATTTTAATTAAGCAAACACACTTATAATTAGTTGGGCACCATGCACTATTCCAAAAAACAGTGTGTTTGCTTTTGTCTCGAGAATTTTAAACCTATAGCATGTAACCTCAGTGCTCTTCATTATTAGAGGGTATAAACTGACTCTTCAGAGTTTCCTTTACAGATATGATTTATGTGGCTGGGGGGTTTGATGGCAGTCGGCGACACACCAGCATGGAGAGATACGACCCGAACATTGATCAGTGGAGTATGCTGGGGGATATGCAGACAGCCAGAGAAGGAGCAGGGCTTGTAGTGGCCAGTGGACTCATCTACTGCTTGGGTATGTTGCATGTTCACAGTGGAGAAGTTTAATCTAATAAGGATATTTTTGATTATTGGGCATAGACACACAATACAAAAGTGGTATGTGTTTATTGTTACGACCGTCTAGGGGTCAGTCGCAACTAGGGTTGGGAACCGAGAACCGGTTCTTATTCAGAACCGCTTCTGTTTTTTAACAGGAACCGGAACCGCACAGAATTTTTTGAATTCGGTTCCAAACGCGGTTCCGATGCGATGACAGGCAAAGTGCTGAGAGCGGTCACTTTAAATAGCCATGTCTTACCTCATGAATATTAATTGTTTTACAGTCACGCAACCAAATTAACACAGCTTACCACAGAAATCAGTCACTCGCGCTGCTGTGCTGAGGTACGCTTTGTGTTAAACATGTCTAAAAAAAAGTCTAAAGTGTGGATTCATTTCCAAAGCTACAACAATGAAGCAAATCTACCCCATCATAAAAAAAATAAAAACACATTTTCCAAAAATAAATGTTGTAGTACATCTATCAGTACATCAGTGATGTGTGTTCTGAGTTTGGTGACAGTACAGTGTATTACAGTGAAGCTATTGATTTTTTTATAATATGAAAAATCATAAAAAATAAACAAAAACACATTTATCCCAAATAGGTGTTGTAGTACAACACTCAGGACATCAGTGATGTGTGATCTGAGTTTGGTGACAGTACAGTCTATTACAGTAAAGTTATTGACTGTTTTTTTTTTTTTTCGCTTTTCGGGTTTTGCACTTTGCTGACGGTCCCTTGGAATCTGTCTCTTAGGTGTTCGCACATAGACACTTATGTATTTTGTCCAACGCAGAGGAAAGCTGACATTACTACAATAAAAAAGAGGCGTTATTTGTGTAATAAGAGTGTTTAGGTCAGGAGTTATTGACTCGGGAAACTCGAATCTGTGAATATGGAGCCAACTTTACTTAAGTCCCTCTGAGAGGGTTTTCTCCACAGCTGGAGATACAATAAGCCAGGAAAGGTCTCGTCTTCTCCCAGAGAAAGCAGACATGTTAATTTTTCTTCAGAAAAATTGCTAACTGTTTTGCTAAGTTGTAATTCTGGATGTTAAATTTGATGTTGGATTTATTTAAATTTAAATTGATATGAATTGAAATGCTCTGTTTAAAATATTTAAAGAGTGATTAATAAACACAAATGGAATTGTTTAAGTATTCTGCATTATTTTACACATTTCTTTTATTATGGAATCGGAATCAGAACCGGGAATCGTAAGGCAGAACTGGAACCGGAACCGGAAAATTCCTTTTGATACCCAACCCTAGTCGCAACAGAAGGGGCAAATGAGGCTTCAGGGGAGGACAAGGCCAAAATAATAAACAGAACAATCTTCCTCAAAATACCTCTCTCTTACTAAACCAAAATGAAAGAAAATAAAATACAATTTTTCTTACCTAACTCCCTCTCAATAAAACAATATAATAAAAGGTATTCAAAATAACTGGCATCAATACCCCTACATACCATGTCACAATAAGTTGGTACCTTTTGAATAAAAGTGTATTATGAAATTGTCTCACTAACAAGTCAAAAACAGAGTCAATATCAGTCAATATCGTAGTCGATATCAGGCATGGGTCAAGCACAAACAAATCTATCAATTGAAAGAATAAACAAAACAAAACTCCCAGGCTCAACACACTCTGAACAAAAACTTAAAATCTTTCTCTCTCTGATGTGACAATCAACAATAAATGAAACGGATTAACATTTAGAGGATATAGCATACGAACGAGCAACGTTAAAGCACAACGCAAACAAAGTAATCATGATGGCTCGAAAAGGCAAAAGACCTCAATCAGGGATCCAGGCAGTCATTTTATCCGGAACAGGTGGCGATGATAACCAATCGGAACCTTCATCATATTAACTCCGGGAACGCCTTCCTGAAAACGAATGTCAAGTACAAGAGAAGACACCAGAGGGCAGCACAGAAATAAAACAAATGACTGAAGGTCATAACACCCCCCAAATAAATTTTTTTTATATGACAACAGGTGGTTATGATGGATTGAACATCCTTAATTCTGTGGAACGCTATGACCCACACACTGGCCACTGGACTAGTGTGACTCCCATGGCCAACAAACGTTCAGGTTAGCTTTTAGTTCTGACATTTTATTTACTTCATTATAGAAAATGTTTTTCATTTCTGTATTACTTGTATTTTGTGTTGCAGGGGCAGGGGTGGCTCTGCTAAATGACCACATTTACGTAGTTGGAGGGTTTGATGGCACAGCTCATCTGTCTTCTGTAGAAGTTTATAATATCCGGACAGACTATTGGACTACTGTGGCCCCCATGACTACTCCACGCTGCTATGTTGGAGCCACTGTCCTTAGGGGACGACTGTATGCCATTGCAGGGTTTGTGATTAGTTTGTTTTTATGCCCACCAGGCTCAATTTCTGAATGTGTAGGGTTTAATACATAGTAGCGTTCTTGTAGACAGACACTGCAAATAATACAGCATGTAATACATCTCCAACAATAAGGCTGACTACAGTTTAAATTGCAGGTTTTTATTAATACACTCTTTGTAGTGTTATCATCTGTATAAGTAATAGCTAACTGGCATAGACTTATCCATACTAATCCATGCAAGCACATGCTCTATATAATCTCTTTATATACAGTCAAGCCCAAAATTATTCATACCCCTGGCAAATTCTGACAAAGTTACTTTTATTCAACCAGCAAGTTTTTTCTTGATTAGAAATGACACTGGCGTCTCCCAGAAGATAATAAGACAAGGGGCATCATTGTGGAAAAAATTATTGCTCATCTTTTATTTACATTTTAACAAAAAGTGGCATGTCCAAAATTATTCATACCCTTCTCAATAGTCAATAGAAAAGCCTTTATTGCTATTACAGCAATCAAACGCTTGCTATAATTGCTGACCAGCTTTTTGTATGTCTCCACTGGTATTTTTGCCCATTTATCTTGAACGATGAGCTCCAACTCTTTCAGGTTGGAGGGTCTCCTTGCCATCACCCTGATCTTTAGCTCCATCCACAGATTCTCAGTCAGATTTAAGTCAGGACTCTGACTGGGCCACTGAAAAACTTTAATGTTTTTGTCTGCTAACCATTTCTTCACCACTTTTGCTGTGTGCTTGGGGTCGTTGTCGTGCTGAAATGTCCACTGGTGCCCAAGGCCAAGTTTCTCTGCAGACTGCCTGATGTTGTCCTTGAGAATTTTGATGTATTGCTCCTTTTTCATGGTGCCGTTTACTGTGATTAGGTTCCCTGGTCCACCAGCTGAAAAACACACCCCAAAACATTAGGTTTCCACCACTATGTTTGACAGTGGGGATGGTGTTCTTAGGGTTGAAGGCTTCTCCTTTTTTACGCCAAATGAAAGCTACATCATTGTGGCCAAACAATTCAATCTTTGTTTCATCTGACCATAAAACAGAAGACCAAAAGTCGACTTATTTGTCCAGATGAGCATTTGCAAAGGCCAAGCAGGCTTTATCTGGAGAAGTGGTGTCCTCCTTGGTCTGCGTCCGTTTAACCCAGCGGTGTGCAGTGTCCGTTGGACTGTCTGCCTTGAGATGTTGCCACCAGCAGAGCCCAGATTCATCAGGATGCCCTTGGTGGTGATCCTTGGTGATTCTTTTTTACCTCTCTCACTATCTTCCTGGCCAGCGCAGGTGTCATTTTGGCTTCCGACCACGTCCTCTGAGATTTTTCACAGTGTGGAACGTCTTGAATTTTTTAATAATACTTTGCACTGTAGGCACTGGAACTTTTAGATAAGGTCTTCTAGCCCTTTCCTGACTTGTGAGCAGCCACAATGCACAGCCGTGAGCTCCTTTGTCTTAGCCATGACTGTCCACAAACCAACAACAGAGAGCTTCTGTTTTTCACCTGTTGAGTTGATTAAAACAGCTGTTCCCAATGAATCAGGGTAATTAGGATGCTTTAGAACAGCTTGGATTATTTGGAATGGTATAGATTTTCCCATAGACTGTGACAGTTTGCAAAGGGTATGAATAATTTTGGACATGCCACTTTTTGTTAAAATGTAAATAAAAGATGAGTAATAATTTTTTCCACAATGATGCCTCTTGTACATCGTCTTATTATCTTCTGGGAGACGCCTGTGTCATTTCTAATCAAGAAAAAACTTGCTGGTTAAATAAAAGTAACTTTAAGTCAGAATTTGCCAGGGGTATGAATAATTTTGGGGTTTGACTGGATATTCTTTCATTTCATGCTTTTCTTATAGTACAAGTGTATAACTAAACGTCTTGCTTTCTCTTTTTTTGTAACCCATTGACAGATATGATGGCAACTCCCTGCTCAGCAGTATCGAGTGTTATGATCCTGTACTAGACAGTTGGGAGGTAGTGACCTCCATGGCTACGCAACGCTGTGATGCAGGGGTTTGTGTGCTCAGAGAGAAATAAGCATATGGCTGCCAGAAACAAAATAGACAAAGACTCAATGGGATTGGTTTTTTGGAGTATCGAATTTGGCAGCTGATGCCTATAACTGGTCTAATAAGTTGCCATGACATGTGCCACGTGTAATCAGCATGGAAGAAGATGCAACCTGGAAACTCGGATAATGTTAACACCTGTTTCATTATTTCTGCATAATTTTAACTTCAGACCTTGGTTGAGTTGCCATGTTTGTGATGGGCACACACTGTTGTCTGCCAAAATGTCTGTACTCTCCATCCATTACCCTGTGATTTTGTGGTGTCTGAGGTTATGTGAGGTTCATATGGATGAAGTTCAAAAAAGTGCAATATTTTAAACTACTGATATGTTTAAGACTAAAAATGCAGAAGAACACAATGTGTGCTTCAGTGGCTGCTGCTTTTATACCTTATTGCCCTTATTTGTGGGCAAATATTTCAACACATCACACCACAAGTCTTCTGGCTCTTCTACCTAAGAATACGATGTATGATTGAAAAAATGGACATATAAAGGAAGACCACTGCTTCTGTCTGGAAATGAACAATGTACAAGGTTACTGTGTTGGCACCAATATGTCTTCACTGTCCTTTCCTTCTTTATTTGTTCTCCCAGCCTATTTAAAGAGAAGTAATAACCCCACTCCTTGCCTCCCATTTAAAGGTACAGTAAGTAGAAAGAAAGAAATGTGAAAGAAATATTAACACTACTAGGTGTGTGATTTATTTTTTTTAAACAAGGAAGTTTCCAGCCTTAGCTACAGTTATGTTACCAGGTTTGTTGCTAGCTAAGATGCTAGCAATGAATGATAAGAAAATGTTTGGGAGGTGTTACTTGGTGTACCTCACTGGGATTGAGATACCATGAACATCACGTTCATGTATGTACTGTGTATTAAACTTTTTTCAGTTTAAATGCTTTCAAACGTGAATCTGAATGAATGTATGAAGTTACATAAATGTTTGTTAAACGGATCTTGAATATTTGTTAATTATTTGTATTATAAACATATATGCTCATTTTTTTGAGTGGCCAACGACATTTGCTGTTGTGTAATGTTTTGCAATATGTATGGTGCCAGGACTGACCTAATTGTAAGTTGAATAGTTTGCCACCAAGTGTAATAAAATATGTACATCACTGGTCTCATTAAAGTCCCAATGGATTTGAACAAGAGCCATGATCAGATTTTGTATGTTGATGTATCTCATGTTGATTGTGTGTTAAAGTCCTTGAGTAAGCAAACTAGCTAAAAGTGAGGAAAGCTAAAAGTTTAAAGAGTTTTTTATCTACTGTGAATTGTTGACAACCAAATTAATTTACATTTCTTCTACGTAGTGTATTAACTGTTTAACGGCTGCTTTCCACTCATGACTTCAGCACTGAAGTGATGAGCATTTTCAACATTTTTGGATCAGTTCGGATAGAGCTATTGTACTCCACTGCCTACCCTGCGCTCACTGATCAAAAACTTACATGGCTGCCAACTTTTAAGTTCATCTTAGAGTGAGATTTTGGGGGCGGGCCTTGTGGAGGGGCGTGGCTTGGTGTGGAAAAAAAAATACAAACATGAAATCCTTGCATTAGCAGAAGTGTATTAAGTATATACTGATTGTCAAAGTATTTGGTACAGAATTTCTTGGGAGATTTACATTACATTTAATTTTCACAGACATTTTACAGAAATAGGATTAACATGTGATTAACAGATTAACATGTGCGCTATTGTAAGTGCTGGTGGCTGATTTTGCAGACTTAATCATTGGGATGTCGTTGACTTGACATTCTGTTCTTAGAAAACAATAATTAACATTAACTACTAGGCATGTACAGATATTTGTCATCTGGAAATGCTTTTGTACTGTTTTTTACGATAAAGTTATGTAAAATAACTGCTCGGTGCTGCAAAACAAACAACTCTGCTAATGCTAACTTAATTCTATATAAACTATATAACAGCATAGGCCTATTAGTTACTAGCCTAAACTGGACTTAAGTAAAGTTGGCCTCATATTCACAGATTGGAGTTTCCCGAGTCAATAACTCCTGAGCTAAACGCTCTTATTACACAAATAACACCTCTTTGCTGGTGACAGTACAGTGTATTGCAGTGACGTTATTGACTGTTTTTTAGTTTTCGCTTTTTGGGTTTTGCACTTTTCAGACGGTCCCTTGGAATCTGTCTCTTAGGTGTTCGCACATAGAGACTTGTGTATTTTGTCCAACGCGGAGGAAAGCTGATATTGAGGGTTTAAAATTGGGTTGTAGCTGCCTCTCTACATTACTACGGTGAAAAAGAGGTGTTATTTGTGTAATAAAAGCGTTTAGCTCAGGAGTTATTGACTCGGGAAACTCCAATCTGTGAATATGCGGCCAACTTTAGTCTGAACTGGACGGAGACACGGAGCGCCCTGTAACTCACTGACCTGCCTGCGTTCACAATTCACACTGTGCAGATGGGAGGGAGAACGGCTGACTATACAGTTTATGGGAATAAATTGTGTATTTCCCTCACAATTGTCACAAAAAACTCACTAAACTGTCTGGTCTCTCTGTGTGTTGCTTTGCGAGATCATGCGGCACGATTTGTTTTCCTCACTGCACCTCAGCGGTTCAGTAATCTAGAGGAAGTTTATTCCACCACCTTGGTGCCAGAACAGAAAAGAGTCTTGCTGTATACTTACCTCTTACCCTGAGAGATAGTGGAACAAGTCAAGCAGTGCTGGTAGCTCTAAGAGCGATAAGTGCGATAAGATAACTGCACCTCTCATGACCCCTCTGTCAAGCTCCTGAAGTTTGCAGACGACACCACACTGATCGGCCTCATCCAGGACGGTGACGAGTCTGCTTACAGACTGGAGGTTGAACAGCTGGCTGTCTGGTGCAGCCTTAACAACCTGGAGCTGAACACGCTCAAGACAGTGGAGATGATCGTGGACTTCAGGAGAAACCCCCCTGCTCTTCCCCCCCTCACCATCATGGACAGCACTGTCACAGCAGTGGAGTCATTCAGATTCCTGGGAACCACAATCTCCCAGGACCTGAAGTGGGACATTCACATTGACTCCATTGTGAAAAAGGCTCAGCAGAGGTTGTACTTCCTTCGCCAGCTGAGGAAGTTCAACCTGCCACAGGATCTGCTGAAACAGTTCTACAATGCTATCATCGAATCCATGCTCTGCACTACAGTGAATGTTTGGTTCAGCTCAGCCACCCAATCCGACCTCAGGAGACTACAGAGGGTAGTCCGGACTGCTGAGCGAATAATTGGCACAACTCTCCCCACTCTCCAAGACTTGTACTTCTCGAGAGTGAGCAAAAGGGCAAAGAAAATCACTCTGGACCCCTCACATCCAGCACACTCACTCTTTGAACTGCTGCCATCTGGCCGATGCTACAGAGCCCTGAGCACCAAAACGACCAGATATAGGAACAGTTTCTTCCCTCAGTCAATCCATCTGATGAACACTTAACATACATCTGATGAACACCTAACATACACAGAACAAACCCTATTCTTACATTGTCTACAAGTACGCATTTATATTTTATTTTGCACATCTATATTTAAATTTGCACATCTTTACTTCAATTTGCACACTTATATTTCAATTTGCACATACAACTGTCTATTATTTATGTGTTCATTTCTTACCATTGCTATATGTTTACACTGTGGAGCTCCTGTGCTTGAAAAAATTCCTCGTATGTGAAAACATACTTGGCAATAAAGACCTTTCTGATTCTGATTCTGATTCTGAAGAGCTTTGAGGTAAGAGAGCTGGTCCATTTTTGGCTTTCTAGAAAAGCATCAGTGTTGGTGATAAGCCACCAGCACTTACAATAACGCACATGTTAATCTGTGAACATGTTAATCACATGTTAATCCTATTTCTGTAAAATGTTTGTGAAAATTAAATGTAATGTAAATCTCCCAAGAAATTCTGTACAGATACCAAATACTTTGACAATCAGTATATACTTAATACACTTCTGCTAATGCAAGGATTTTGTGTTTGTATTTTTTCCACACCAAGCCCTGCCCCTCCATAAGCCCCTCCCCATAACCAAAGCCCCGCCCCCAAAATCTCACTCTAAGCTGAACTCAAAAGTTGGCAGCCATGGTTAATGTGTTCATCTATAGAGACTTAAAAGCACTTTTTTCAGTCACTCTGGAAAATGGCTTCTGTCAAATGCTGTAAATGTAAATACAGAAGATACAGCTTGCTAGCTGTAAATGCACATGCCAAGAAACATCTGATCGTCAGAAATACACCAAGATAGAACCACAGTTGCATAATTAAGTACTGTGCTTATCAAAGAATAGGAAACCAGTTTGATCGGGTTTAACATAAACATATAAAACATATGCACTGTATGCGACTATTAACGATAGGAAAAACAAATAACCCACTAATGCACAAATTATGACTGGACTAAAACATTTTTCTATCATTTTTGTTCCTTTTTTAAATGTCTTGAACTTGAACATTTTCAGATTTATTTATTTTCTCACAGTAAGTCTCTTTGTTGCTGAAGTAATTTGAGTAATGTTGTGAATAAGAACTTGTTGACAGGTTACGGTAGGACGACATTTTCATAAACATTAAATACGGTCACAAGAAATAGAGTAAAATTGGGAATATAGAATATAAATGATATATAACCCTATAAATTGTATAATTCTGTTAATTATGCTATGATATGTTACATGAAACATGCTGCTAATATGGCAAAAACGCAACTACAAACATGTGCTTTTAGTGTCATTGTGTTTGTTTAACAAATGACATTCAAACTAAATGGGGGAAAATGTGTGGACCTTTCTCAGCATGAAAGACATCAAAGATCTAGAGAAAGATGTTTGTGGTTCTGGGCAATATAAATGAATGTAGCCTGTAGAAAAGATGTTAAAGCTCAGTCATGCTGCATAATCTGTAATTTGCTGTTTATTTGAAAACAATACAGACATGGTTTATGAGTTGTACATGAGGTTTATTTGTATTAGTAGTAGTAGTACAGTAGGGCAGGGCTTTAAAATCCGCTTATGTTTTCCTTAAAAGTGGACCTTCTCAAAGAAACCCTTTCATCTAAAAATTATTTCCCAAAAAAACTATCCACTATAACCTGTTTTTCAGTGTAATAGGTGACACAAATGTTTAAAAAAATTAAAGGTTTTATTTTCATAACATGAGCAGTGATGTACCTGGCTTTGAAATTAATGTTTGGAATAGCATGACACGCTGTGTGAATGTAATACAGATGTTTGTGTGTGTGTGTGTGTGTGTGTGTGTGTGTGTGTCTGTGCGTGAGTGTAACAGCTTGGTCTGGAGTTTGTAGTTCCACTTATTCCCCTGAGATTTGCTAATGATTATAATGTTTAATGTATTAATAAATGGCATTTTTACAGTTTATTGTTAGATTTTATGTTGTGAAACGAGCCAAGATACAACTTCGCTCCTGTTCTCACTCCATATATATCCTGTTGTCATGTTATATCCATGATAAAGTCATCTCCTCATTAGACTCTCTTTCTCTGTCTTACTTTCTTTCCCTTGTAAAACGCAGCCTATCATTTAAATATTTACGGCATTGACAGACGTCTTTATCCAGAGTGATATAACCAATTTATCTACTGTAATTTATAAAAGTAACTAGGTGAGGGTTAAGGGCCTTGCTCAAGTCCCCAGTAGTGTCAGCCTGGTGGTCCTGGGATTTGAATACACAACTTTCAGAGCAGCAGTCGCACATCTTAACCATTGTTATATGCTATTGTACAAAAATGGTTCACATTTTCCAACATAACAGATTGGAGAGTTCATCTCGAAAATATAAGCATCTAAAGTACTGAATTTGAACAATCGTCCTCTATTGTTTTTTACATCTAGCTGGCAGAGAAGGGGAAGTCCTTTGTGGATATTCAGGGTTTCACAGCCTCCAACATGGAGATCCTGTTGGACTTTGTTTACACAGAGACAGTGTTGGTTACTGTAGAGAATGTCCAGAAGCATCTGTACAAGCATCTGAGTGCGTATACGCTCAGACAGATGCATAGCAAAAGATTTTAGCAAGACTTCTTGCACAAAAAAGCATTCTTCCAAGAAAAGCACCTTGCATGCACAACATGCCAAACCTTGAGGCAGATGAGCTACAAAAGCATAAGTCCACATCGAGGTTTCCGTCAGGAACGACCCGAGGCTACAGTGTTCACAGGCTCATTGAAACTGGACAGTTGAAGATTGGAAAAAACATCTCAGTGAGCTTATATATTTGTTGTTTAATACTGTATATGCAGTGTCTAAATTGTGTATTAATCTAAACTAGAGAGATCTTAAGGGGAAAATGGCAGCCACATGGTGCTCAGCTGCTAGCTAGAGGTGATCTGTTTGCACAGCGCTCTTTGTTCAGAAGCACAGGGGGCTCTGCATGATGGAGATGAGCACAAGTCTGTAATTTTGAGCAAACAACAGGAAATGATCCACTGCAAGCTATCGTTACTGTTTAACCGCTCTCCATTTGTAAGTAGAAATTGTGAAATGTTTGCCTTGCGCATGGAATTATGTTAGTTCAGTGCAGGTTAGGTGGTACACAGTCTCACTTTGCACATCACAGGAAATGCATATGGCATTTTATTTAGGGATTATATTATATATAATAAATATATTTATTTTTATTTATATATGTTATATTCTTATAGTAAAATCTAATGGTTGCTACAAGCACAAAGAAGCAGCGAGTAGTTATTTTCATTTGATAAGTTTAAGTGCATTTGGCAGCTTACTTGGGTAAATTGTGCACACAATGAATAATGCATTTGTTTAAATTGTTATACTGTCAGCCTGGGTACATAATGTTGTGGGCTCTCATTTTCCTTGGGTTGTCTAGAATAGGGCTTTTGGGCATACTCATTATTGATGGCGAAGTGAAGCTTTCTTGAAGCACTGAAGCTTTCAACCCAATTGTATTGGAAAAAGGTTCATTACTTGAAGCTTTTCAAATCAAAGCTCGATGAGGACATCTGCTGGTGAAAGCGCTATCACAATGTTCCACAACCAAACAATGTATTAATTTTAGAAGCAAAAATTAATGAATTGACAAATTAATTATAGATTAATAAATAAATGAATCAATATATTAAATACATGACCAAAGCATGTTCCATTGCATACGCATGGTAACTCCAAACAAAAATCTAGTAAGGATAACTTTTTGTATGGTGAATGTAGACATTTTGACTGTTCAAACTCATGAACGTTGAAGGTTCATAAGTGCAGACACACTTTTACACGATTATTAATCTGCCTTACAGACTACTGTACTGTAGGCTAGATGGATGCTTTGTGCTTAATTATGTTTTTTTAACAATCAGCAGTCAGCAATCAGGTGTCCACCTGTTCAGCATGACTATATTATTTGTAAGCGTGAGCTCGTGAAATGGACATTGTAAGTGTTCTTGAATGAGTGACATGGATGATGTATTATTATTATAGGCCAGCTGCTGGGAGCAAATCAAACACTGGACTTAAAAACAGATTAATGATAGACTTTGTCTCAAAAGTATAAAGTGTGAACCATTTAAAAAAGATCATGGAATTAAGCGGTGCTCAAAAGGCTTTTCTTGCATTCCTATATTTGTCAACTTATTACTACTATCCAATAAATATATATATGACAAAATATACGACATGAAATGTTACATTGAATCGTATAATTGCCCAATGATGAGTGAGATTTAAGTTATAAATATAGGCTTCACAACAAAACCATATATATCCACCTTAATGGGTGAAATCAAATGAAAGTGTTCCCACATTTCAGAACTCAATCTTTTTGTAACAGGCTCCATTGACAACTCGCAACAATAAGTTGCCCTAAACTAGCTATACAGTAATAGATTCCGTGTAACGTAATACTCCAATACAACCCACAAGGGAGCACCGCCACGTGTCGCGCACAATTGTAAACCTTTGAATCATGATACAGAAGCAGTCATGTGGGGGTGTGTGAATGAAGCTTCAGATGTCATTGGTCACGTGATTTTGCCAGAACGAATCAAGCTTCGATACAAAGTTTCAATGAAAATTGGTTCTTTTTTTGCCACACGCCTCGGAGCTTCGGGGTTACTGGTAATATCACTACTACTCATAGATTATTTGTAAGTATTTATGCCTAGCAGAAATTGAATACTATGGATGAATTGGTAAACCCTTGTATAATGAAAGTCTACCCAAGAATAAAGCATATCTCTCTTTCTTGTTTACCTTTCCTTGCTTTTCTTGTTCTTTTTTTTTTTTTTTGCTTCTTTCTTTTCTTCTATGTTCTTTTTTAAAAAACCTTATTATTTTTTCTTTCTCCTTCTTCAGGTGTGAAGAGGGTTTGCTGTGATTTTCTCAACAGTCAGCTAGACCCATCCAACTGTCTGGGCATCCGAGATTTTGCAGACACACATAACTGCGTTGATCTGATTCAGGCAGCAGATCTTTTTTCCCAGAAGAACTTTTCTGAGGTGGTGTAACATGAAGAGTTCATGCTCCTCAGTCAGAGTGAAGTGGAAAAGCTCGTCAAATGCGATGAAATTCAGGTAGACCATACACAGTGTGAGCATGGATATTTCACAAAGCTTTGCAGCCCATACGTATAAATGCTGTAGTAATGTTAATCATATCTGAGAAGACTTTACCATAGGATTACCAATGACAAGTTATTGCTGAGCCTTTACAAACTCATGAATACAACAGCTGCACTGTTTAAAAACAGCACATCGTTTGTTAAAACTTTATTGTTGCTTGTGTTGTTGGGGGAAATAAAAACTCTTCCTGCTTACTGGCCCTTTGTTAAATTTCTATACATGCATATCCAAGTACAGACTTCAGTACAGCAGATCCAAGAACAGGCTTCGGCTTTCAGTCATGGAATCATGGTGAATACCTGTGGTTGGGGATAGTGGAATCGTTTGTACATCAGAAGTCTGGACATGACTGATGATGGCAAATTATAGAAATAGTTTGATGTATGAAGTGTTTGATGCATGAAATTTACATTGTAGTCAGTGGTGTTCATCATCTATTTGACAAGTTACTTAAGATGGTTGAGACATCATATGAGCTGATATATTCTTGCTTCTTTACAAACCACACTCAGATACACTTGCTTACCTTTCCTTGTTTTTCTTGTTCTTTTTTCTTCTTCTGTGTTCTTTTTTAAAAAACCTTTTATTTTTTCTGTCTCCATCTTCAGGTGTGAAGAGGGCTTGCTGTGATTTTCTCAACAGTCAGCTAGACCCATCCAACTGTCTGGGCATCCGAGATTTTGCAGACACACAACTGCATTGATCTGATGCAGGCATTTTTTTTTGAGATTTCGAACTCCACCCCCAACCCCTCAGACTTACCTCTTGCTTCTTGAAGACTGCCAGCATATATGAAGAGAATCCTTTACGAGCTGCAACATAGACTTCAACTAGTTTAGCTGCCTCTTCTGCTGTAATGGGATCTCTCTCTTTCACCCAAGTTCTCACCTCTGGGTACAGCACCCAAATATACTGCTCCAACACTATGGTCTCCATCAGGTCCGTCTTGCTGCTTTCATTAAACTTCACCCATTTAGAGAACAGATCTTTTAGGCAGACATACAATTCCATCGGTGACTCATCAGCAGGTGTGTTCAGTGTTCGAAATCTCAGTCTGTAGGTCTCTGCGTTGATTTCATATTTCTTGAGGATGTCTTCTTTGACTTTCTCATAGTCAGAGGTATAGGCAGGTGACATGGCAACAAACACACTTCTTGCTTTGCTAGTGAGCAGGGGAACCAGATGAATAGCCTAGTCTTCATTCGGCCATTTGTACACTTCTGTCAGTCTCTCAAAATTAGTAAGAAAATGTTCTATATCATCAGTATTTTGCAACTTAGGCAGTTGAGGTAGGTGATCAAAACATCGAGCCACTGACCATTCAGAAGAGAGAGCTTCTTGTCGGGCATGCTCCAGATCCATCTGCATCTGAGTGACTTGATGAGAGAGGTCCTTGTACTGCTGTTCCCATCGGGCTGATTCTCTCTCTCTTGCCTCTCCTCCCTGTCCTTCTGATATTGTAGGAATGATTGGAACATTCCTGCCAGAGCTGCAATGGCTGATTCACTTGTGGTGTTAAGGGTGTCCACAGGCTGCACTGGATCTCCACATGTGGCACCTTGCTCTTACTCCACATCAGCATCAGCTGCTAGATGATCTCTCCTCTTCGGCGGCATAATTGGTATTCTTATGTCACTCTAGATCCCACTTCTGACACCAACTGTTAGGATTTGACCGGGGGATAGGAGGCAAATGTGACACAGAAGCCGCTTGGACTCAGGTGAAGGGTGATTTATTAGTGCACACACGTGGTAACAAACCCCAACACACAGTGTAAGTGTGTTGAGAGGTAGTGAGTTACCTTAGGGCTGGGCGATAAAAGATAACGATATGTATCGTGATACACAGCTTTTGTTTGATGGCACAGCTCATCTCTCTTCTATAGAGGCTTATAATTTCCAGACAGACTATTGGACTACTTTTTATGAAAAGCAAAGCGTCTATGTTATGTTCTTTGATGAAAGCCTGAATCACTATTTACAGTCTAAACGGTTAGACATGCATGTCAGGCTATGGAACGGGTCCATGGTAAAGACGAAATACATCGGCTCAGAGTTCATGGGCCATTCATCAGCTCAAGACATCGCTGAAAAAAAGAATAACTTGCTCTCAGAGATCGGAATCAAGAATTGTCCAGATCTCAATGGACGGACCGAACGTCAACTGGAAAATATTCTAAATACTCCAGAAGCAAGTCCAGAAAGATGCGGGAAAGTCCCTAATTAACATTGTTTCGTTCGGGTTGCACATACTGCACAATGTGTTCAGAGATGATGTAAATCCACCAGATGGGAAGTTGATCTAATCAATTTCTAAGCGGTTCTCAGGGTTTAATGTATCATGTTATGAAACTTTGTTACTGTGTAAGCGTTATTTAAATAAATGGTTATTTATTAAATGGTTCCCTGCTCAGCAGTATCGAGTGTTATGATCCTGTACTAGACAGTTGGGAGGTAGTGACCTCCATGGCTACGCAACGCTGTGATGCAGGGGTTTGTGTGCTCAGAGAGAAATAAGCATATGGCTGCCAGAAACAAAATGGGCAAAGACTCAATGGGATTGGTTTTTTGGAGCAGCTGATGCCTATAACTGGTCTACTAAGTTGCCATGACATGTGCCACGTGTAATTAGCATGGAAGAAGATGCAACCTGGAAACTCGGATAACGTTAACACCTGTTTCATTATTACTGCATAATTTTAACTTCAGACCTTGGTTGAGTTGCCATGTTTGTGATGGGCACACACTGTTGTCTGCCAAAATGTCTGTACTCTCCATCCATTACCCTGTGATTTTGTGGTGTCTGAGGTTATGTGAGGTTCATATGGATGAAGTTCAAAAAAGTGCAATATTTTGCACTTCTACTACTGATATGTTTAAGACTAAAAATGCAGAAGAACACAATGTGTGCTTCAGTGGCTGCTGCTTTTATACCTTATTGCCCTTATTTGTGGGCAAATATTTCAACACATCACACTACAAGTCTTCTACATAAGAATACGATGTATGATTGAAAAAAATCATAGGGGGCAGTGGTGGCTCAACTGGTTAAGGCTCTAGGTTGTTGATTGGAGGATCAGGGTTTAAGGCCCAGCACAGCCAAGCTGCCACTGCTGGGCCCTTGAGCAAGGCCCTCAACCCTCCCTGCTCCAGAGGCGCTGTATCATACTTGGTGTACATCATTGGGATTAAGATACTGTGAACATCATGATCATGTATGTACTGTGTATTAAGCTTTTTTCAGTTTAAATGCTTTCAAACGTGAATCTGAATGAATGTATGAAGTTACATAAATGTTTGTTAAACAGATCTTGAATATTTGTTAATTATTTGTATTATAAACATATATGCTCATTTTTTTTTTGTGGCCAACGACATTTGCTGTTGTGTAATGTTTTGCAATATGTATGGTGCCAGGACTGACCTAATTGTAAGTTGAATAGTTTACCACCAAGTGTAATAAAATATGTACATCACTGGTCTTATTAAAGTCCCAGTGGATTTGAACAAGAGCCATGATCAGATTTTGTATGTTGATGTATTTCCTATGTTGATGTGTGTTAAAGTCCTTGACTAAGCAAACTAGCTAAAAGTGAGGAAAGCTAAACGTTTAAAAAGAGTTTTTTTTCCTGCTGTGAAAGAATTGTTGACTTTTTAAAACTGTTTGCATTTATGCAAAGGTTGATTAGCCACGGAGTCGATGGTGACGGAGAGCTGCATGGTCATAACTCGGGCATCCAACAAGTCTGAATGATTGATATTGTAAGAAATAAAAAATGCGTAGTGTAAAAATAAGACGATGATGGTGAAGATCTTAATGAAGAACAAGAAGTTTATTCCAGCATAGCAGTGACAAAATACCTGACGTACTTTGGGTTCATCGGAGTCAACAAGAACCCAGAGCAAATCCTGCTCAAGCATTATATACAGTTTTCCCTTTTGGTAATTTAAATGAAGTTCCGCTTTGAATGTGTGTTGAGTGTAAGAATTGAATGTCTCCCAAATGGCTGGGCTACACCTTGTTGTCTAGCTGATTGTCTTTAAATGTTAATCATGGTCACGTACACCTTGTCTTGGTATTGTTACAGTTGTTATCAACCAAGTGGTCACTTTAAATGGTAATCGCAGTCACGTAGACCCTTTGTTCATGGTGATGCTTAATGTCCTGCTGCCGTTCCCATATTTATAATTGAATCAAGTTTATACGTTTAGAGCCCTAAACGTATTACCTTATGATACTTAAACCTTTTTAGGAATGAGCTCTTTTAGATGTGTATCTTGGAGTGGAATTTGGGTGCAATTTCTGTAATTTCTTACAGTCCCCCCTTTGATGCTTTTGGCCCTGAAGCATCACATCACTTCCTTAATACAGATCACACCTCCCATTTTGGGCAGGTGCCCAGTGTCGGTGAAGCCCTGCCTTAGGTTGTTCCCCTTCGGCCCTCAGAGAATCTTACCCGTCATAGAAACTTCACCTCACGCACACTGGTTTTAGCTCCATTCCATAAGGCAAACTTATCACAGATTTTTCTTAAAATTTGGTTCTATGTAAAATATTACTTGGGTTTGGAGCAGAGACATTCAGAAACCATCACAGCCAACAGGAACGTCCCACATTGATCATTGGATTATCAAATAAATTATCAGATGCATACACAAACTGCAGTTTTGAAAGTTACATCTCAAATCAGATCATAATATGCAATAACCAAATCACCATCATGCATTTGTTTAGTCAAAACATTATCTTTTCCTACAAGACCTTGTTGAGCTTTGACAATATGGTCATCCTTTCTTTGCATTATGACATAATGACTAACATATTCTATAATAACATTATTATATATTTTGGTAACTCAAAATCAAATTCTGGTACATCTTCCTCAAAGACTAATTGTCTGCTGGTTTCAATGACGTTGTCTGTAGAGTGAAATTAACATGTGGAAAGTAATATTTTCCTATGAACCAAGCTGTCTCTGGAATTATACAAAGTAAAGTAACCTTAATTTCGAACCAAGTGTTATCATGTGGTTATCATTAACAAAGATAGAAAAGTGATCATGAGTTGTGGTGACATGTTTTCCTGTGTGAAACTATTACTCTTGTAAAATTATTGTGGACATGCGTTAGATTGATTTCACAAGCCTCATAATTAGTTGGGTGCCCCAGATAATGCTTGTTTTTCCAAGGCATCAAACTCGCAAATAAAACCAATGTAGTTGTCACAGCGTTCTATGTCCAATCCTCGCCATTCTCCTGATGGTAACTGTGTGATAAACCTAAAAGTCCTTGAAGTCCATTCTTTAATACATTCTTCTGTAATATTCCCAAATCGTCCATGCTTAGAATCCTTTCAAACAATTTTTCCAATCCTTACAAATCCTTGGGATTATTTACTTGAAGATATTCTCTGAGGTGGTGATGAACTGGTTGCAACAGCACTGTGATACCTTAGGAACGCTGTTGTCAAGAAGACCTTATACATCCCTGTTACCCTGTTCATCTGGGTTTGGAGATCATGCTGTAAGGTTCACCAAGACCAGAACATGGATCCATTGTAGATAAGCACTTTGGGACAGCGTTGGGCACTCATATCTTTAATGCTGTCACGAGAGCTGCCATCCAAGTCCATCTGCCACCCCCACATCTTTATTTCTTTTTGACCTGAAAAACACTTGAAAACATAATGAATTTATACCCCCCCCCCCCTTTTTTTTTAACACAGCACACAAAAACATTACAAACACATACAACATAAAGGACTATTTACATGGACCTTATGACTGCCATCAGATTTTTATGATATTAATGGATCTATGTGGAATGATCTCTTACCAGGTTGTTGGTTTTTAGTTTTGTGGCAGAGCTTATGATGTAAATCACTGCCTAGTCTCTCACAGTGAGTAGACCATGGGCCCTCATTTTGGTAATTCTTTACCACAACGTCATCACTACTTTCAAATTTGTGATGGTGCACATTCTGACCAGAATGCATTTTGTTTTTCTGACTTTGCCAAATTTGTTGAGTGGCTTGGTGAAAAACAGCAGGCAACGAGTTACACACATTTTTGAGCTCCTTTCTCAGTCTGTTTACTGTAGCCTGTAACTGGTTTAAATCTGTTTTTCGGCCTGTTCTCTTAAGGGAAAATTTGCATTCCCTTGAAATATGTCCCTCTTTGCCACATGAATAACACACCAGGGGGTTATCAGGGTTACGAGAGAGTAGTCTTTCCTTTCTATCTTCAGTAGTGTAGTTCTCATTTTTCCAGGAAACCTTGCTGGCTCTATTCTTATTGAGATTTTTAACACCTACTGCTGACACAGGATGGGATCTCTTTGCGTTAGCATTGTTGTTGAAAAACTGTGTCATTTTAGCAATGATGTCGTTATAATCAGAGAGATGGGTTACAAACATTGACACAGCAGAACGGGTGAGTGAATCACATTTGTTAATCAAAGCAGATTTAAAACTGACATCATTCGGTGTGATGTCAGGATTGCCACTGAAAGTTTTAAATGTCTCCAATAATCGCTCTGAAAATGCCATGGGATGCTCCCCTTTCCTCATGTGCACATCCGATATTTTATCCCAGTCAACTGACATTACACCTAGGACTTCGAGCAGTGCCTGTTTCCTCTCTGACTTATTGGCAGTTCTAGTTTTGACTTTCTGATTTAACGCTCCAGACAAAGTGTCAGGCAAACACACAGTTAACAACACACACGCATCACCATCTGTAAATCTGTAAATGTCAACATATAGCTCGAAAACTTTTAGAAAGTCTAATGGATCTTGTTTGGCAGGATCAAATTTACCAATACTTTTAATCACAGCTTCGAGCTCATTGGGTTTAAACCCTCTGACCATAGTAGAGGTCACTGGTCCCTCCGCTCCTTCATTAGCACGCATAGTTGTAGTCAAGTGAACTGGAGCCATGGGGAACCTAACTGTACAGTCAGAGTATTGACTCCTGACTGAATGAGAATCTCTTTGTGAGTTCTCATCACTGTCTAACATTTCAGGAACCTGATTACTCCACATGCCACATACAGTTTTACTGGTGCTATTTTCAGTTGTGCCATTTTTTATCAGGAATTGACAAGCAGACTTTGCTTCCTCTAAATCTTTGAACAATGTTTCCACAGATGAACTAAGCATGCTGTTGTTAGTTTTAAGGCGTGCAATCTCACTCTGCATCCTAATCTTTTCTTCTTTCCAGAGTATTCCATTAATCTGGTAATCTCTTTTAGAGATAATCCCATCATCTAGTCTAGATTGCAGTTGCTCATTTTCAGCCTTTAATGCATTTAAAGTCTTTCTAGTGACTTTGTACGATGCAAGAACTGCTTGCAGTGCATTGGCAATCTGTCCTTTTTTGCTCTTGGGCATTTTGGGATCATTTTCAAACTTAGAAATAGCCCACTCATACGGTTTATCAACAATGTTCTCTATTCCATCAAACATTCCCTGAGAACCGTGTTTAGCGATGTACTTAACAATCAGCTGTTCCATTTTTACAAACTCACAGCTTTCTTTAAATCTCAGTCTTTAAACTTTACACAGTTTCTGTGACTACAAGCTGTTTAGTTTACCGTTAGTCTATTTATTCACAGCTCCAGTACTTCGGACGCAAATGAACAAAACAGCCACAATACTTCGGGCTTTTGAACTCAAAAAGTCTCACTGCTTCGGACACAGACACACTCCGTCTGGCCTTCTGGAGTTCAACTATAGTAACACTTAACACTCACAACTCACAAACAGTACCACTCACAAACACTCACTCTAACACTCCAACAATAACCCTCACAAACACTTTCACTCGCAAACAGTAACACTCACAAACTCACAAACAGTTTAAAATGTAACAGTCACAGTACGTTGGACAAAACCACAGTACGTCGGGTTTTATTTGTTATATTTTAAAACAGTCTTCTTAGTCACAGCACTTTTGGACTTAAAACGTTAGTTTAACACTGTCACAGTACGTCGGACAAAACCATGGTACGTCGGGTTTCTTTGCGTTAAAACCTACCCGTTTACTTAACCACAGTACATGGACTTAAAACGTAAGTTTAAAACACTGTTACAGTCTGTCAGACAACACCACACTACCTCGGGTTATTGCTTTAAACTCTACAGAGCCGCAGTGCGTCGGGCTCTTTACACTATCACTGTTTCACTTACTTTAGAAACACTTTTAGCTATAATTCAACTGCCACACTGCGTCGGGCTGATTCAGTTACTTTAGAATCTTAACAGAATTATAACAACCACACAACAAGTTTCAGTTCCTTTAGAAACCTATCAGCTTAAGCACTTTGCTTCAGTTACTTTATAAACAACGATTCACACACAACTCTGTCACCACACTGCGTTAGGGTTAATTCAGTTCCTTTAGAATCTTAAACAGAAATGTACAGAATAGGCTTAACAATAATAATAATAATAATAATAATAATAATAATAATAATAATAATAATAATAATAATAATAATAACTCCTCCTGCTTATGATCAGTAAACTCTACTCTATGTTCTATTCTACACTAAAACATTTCTTTTCTAGGTTTTTTTAAACGAGGGGGTTCCCTGAATCAAAAACAGCGTAAAAGAAGAAAATTCCGCTTTTCTTACCTTTCCCCAGTTTTTTTTTTTTTTTTTTTTTTTTTTTTTTTTTTTTTTTGGAATCCTCGCTGGGTGGCTCGCCAATGTAAGAAATAAAAAATGCGTAGTGTAAAAATAAGACGATGATGGTGAAGATCTTAATGAAGAACAAGAAGTTTATTCCAGCATAGCAGTGACAAAATACCTGACGTACTTTGGGTTCATCGGAGTCAACAAGAACCCAGAGCAAATCCTGCTCAAGCATTATATACAGTTTTCCCTTTTGGTAATTTAAATGAAGTTCCGCTTTGAATGTGTGTTGAGTGTAAGAATTGAATGTCTCCCAAATGGCTGGGCTACACCTTGTTGTCTAGCTGATTGTCTTTAAATGTTAATCATGGTCACGTACACCTTGTCTTGGTATTGTTACAGTTGTTATCAACCAAGTGGTCACTTTAAATGGTAATCGCAGTCACGTAGACCCTTTGTTCATGGTGATGCTTAATGTCCTGCTGCCGTTCCCATATTTATAATTGAATCAAGTTTATACGTTTAGAGCCCTAAACGTATTACCTTATGATACTTAAACCTTTTTAGGAATGAGCTCTTTTAGATGTGTATCTTGGAGTGGAATTTGGGTGCAATTTCTGTAATTTCTTACAATATATAGAATGTTATTTACTAGTACTGATGAAGCCAGCCTGTTGTAAAGATGGTATTGTCTGGTACCAAGTCATCCTAGCCCCATTTTGTTTAAAAGTTTGTTTTGTCAGACTGCACGAGTTCCAACCACATTTAAATGAATGAACAATCATTTTTCTCTTAACCATGGGATTGAATGGCTGAATAATAAAACAGTATTTGTGGAGATGCCCAGCCAAAAACACAAAAAGGCTTTTTACACCTGGTCACTTCATGCATTTTCTGTGATCGGTTAGCTATCCGGTCGTAAAAAGACCAGGTTTAAATGCCCTCCGAAACGTTTTCGAAATGGATATAAATCCGATCGTTCAAACCACTTCAGGAGGTGGTCTGGGACGCGTTTCAGATGAAACTGGACAGGTGTAAATGAATGTGGTTGTTCAAGCCACATACGTCAGCGCTAAACTCCTCCCAAACGGAAGTACATCACTCGCAAGTGATCTTTCACCCAGGTGTCTCGTTGGGTCTTAAAATGCACTGCTGCCGCCAGCAAAAATGCAGCATACAGTAAACTTTTTTGTAACATAACCGTCGTAACAAGATTGTTCGTCTTTTTTTTGATTGCATTCTGAAAACCGCATACACCAAAGCGTGTTCCATTTCAATTACCCCGGAAATGAGGTAAAATATATTTGCATTTTGGGCGGGAGTAGAAAGATCCGATTCGCCAAGACGCATTTATGTGGCCTAATGTAAATGGAACAGTTTTAACAAATCAGATAGCTATCGGATCAGAGAACCGGATCGGATCTCACATGAAGTGACCAGGTGTAAAAAGGCCCTAATATAGAGACTGAGACTCACTTAGAGAATGTTCTGGACACTTTCTCTGAGTGACAGTAGACTGTGTGGAAAAGCCACGAGAAGCAGAGGCACAGCACAGCGCCTAGGAAAAACATCCCGAACACAACTTTCTCCTGTAGAGGAGCCATGAACGACACATTTGACCTCAGCATTGTCAGCGTGCCCAGACAGATGACCAGGATCAGACCTGGGGGAGGGACATCAGATGTTATTACATTTTTACAACATGAATCATTAGTGTCATTAACGTCCTAAGACATGCTGTCAGTTCTCCAACTTTCATTGGATTAACTAATAATAATGGTAAAGTCACAGGTTCTAACAGAGTCCCAAGGAGATAAAAGGCATATTTTATAGTGGCTGTGCAATGATAACTGATATAAAAACACACAGTCATAGGAACAGACCCAGTAAATGTGTCCAGATGTTCCCAGTTTCTGTGTGGATCCTGAAGATGCTTCCAAAGCAGGCTCAGAAAGATGGCATGGGTGGCCGGTGACTATGAAGTAGGTAGTCATTGTCCTTTAGCCAATCACGAAGCAAGTGGCAAGGAATAACTTCAGCGTCCTTCCCATACCTAGTAACATCAATTATAGGACAAGCACTAAATGCTGTTCATATGGATCAGACACACATATTTGGAACTGATAAACTTCACCCATACACATAATCAGATATAACATGGAGGTCAAACGATGCCCAGCTTCATACATCAAACCTAATATAACATTAGTGGACTATGCAAAGTTGCCTAACCTAAAAAATAAGATGTAGCATAGTCCAAATAAGTCTACTAACACTAACTATTACATTATTAAAACTCTGAGTGAGTGAGATGGCTGTCTTCTCTCCACAGGCAAAGAGCAGAATTAGGTATATCGATTTAATTTCAGAAAAAAGTTTCAGATGAAGCAACATCTTATTGGAAGGAAGGCAGAAATGGCATCCAGGCTTATGGGTAATGATTACGGACTTGTATTTGTTTACCTTGTGTACAAATTCTTCCATTTTATCCATGGCATGGTGAGCCTGCAAAGGCAATGTGACCACCTGATCATTGTCATCCTCCTCCTCTTCCTCCTCCCTCGGGTAAGCTGCTGCACCCTGTAAATGTAAATGAAGTTAAATTTAGAAATCCATCTGTAAAGTTGATGGGGCATTAACATAACTATAACTGAGACCATTGTCAGTCTTTCAGTCCATAACTTTTGTTTAGCAGGTAAATCACACCCTAAATCACTGAGACCTGGCACTCGGCATCGCTGCTGGAGCCGTTGCTGCCATGGTGTCGCGTTGTCATGGGAAGACAAACCTGAAGCTCCCCAGAGACCCCACGTTACCCCACAGCCTATGTTCAATGTCCTGTGATCCTACACACAGGGCTGTTAGTAGAGAAAAGCCGTATCGGTGAAGCAATCGTTCTGAACAAGACAAAAATAAACGTAGTACAATTTTATTTTTTAAAATATACATAAAAATGAGTCAGACAAAGATGCTGACCTACTTATAATGTAGAACAGGGCTGCACACAAGTATGACAAATATATTGTGTGTATAAGGTGCATAAAATCATAGCTACTATCAGTGTGTTTACATAAAGACTACATTATATTATAATATATACAATACATTACATCACACAAATCATTACAATGAGTGAAACCCAAGTAGTAACAAAATCCTAAAATGCAATTTCTTTAAACTTACCAGTTTACGGACACGCTCTAGAACCATATCAATGATTTCCTTGCCAACAGTGTAGTGGCCACGGGCATAGTTATTAGCTGCATCTTCCTTCCCAGAGATGAGCTGCTCTGGGTGGAAAAGCTGCCTGTAGGTACCAGTCCTCACCTCATCTGAAACAGACAGATCACAAGTTTAGTCACAACTAATCACTCTTGGATTCATTTACTATTTAAGAAATTGTTCATTTTTTGGACAATACAGAAAGATTTGACATTTAATCACTTACAATCATTATTTTTAAAGAAAGAAGTTTTCAATTTCCTGTGCCACTGCTCATACCAACTTACCAATGACAGCAGGCTCCAGATCCACAAACACAGCTAGTGGCACATGCTTTCCAGAACCAGTCTCGCTGAAGAAAGTGTTAAAGGAGTCATCCCTGCCACCTATCAGGCTGGATAGCTTGCTCTAAGCCAGAGGTATTCAGCTAAAATTTAAAGAGGTCCAGTAAGAGAAAATTTCTTGAAGGAAATTTCCGGAAGATCATAATGTCTAACTAGTTAGTGTGATATATATTTAAGTTGCCTAGTAGTTGTATCAACATCTGCAAGCAATGAATACCTGACTGTCAAATCAAATAAATTCAGTACAATTCAAAAACTTTTTGACAATATTTATTAACATAACTCCATCTTAACTTAACATAGAACTGAGCATATGTATGATTGTAGATATGTATAACGTTCTCTCATTAAATAAATGAAAGTAGGGCTATTTCAGTATAAGAGAAAATAAATAAAATGTGAAAATTGTGTATGTTTAAATAAAGTGCTTAACTTTCCCTTTTATATCTCAGTGAGAGAACTGAGCTCTAGCTTGGCTTGGGTTAGGGTTAAACCTGGGCTTGAATGGAGTCAGGGCCGCTCTCATACACATGTGGAGGTGCTCATTAGTGAGCCTGGAACCATATTTAGTTTGGATTATGTTCATTGTAGAGAAAGCTGCCTCGCAGTTGTATGTAGAGCCAAACATGGTCAGGATGTATAGGGCTACTTTCCTCAGACCTGGGAAAGCTGTCTCAGGGATGCTGTCTTCAGATTTGAGTGGATATGTTTGTTTAAAACCTGTAAGTTTTGTCTCATAATGGTGTTTCACATTGCCACTTTTAATAAGTGCCACGGTTTCTGAACATATGAGACACACTGGTTTAGTGCTCCAGTGGGAAGTGTGAACAGAGTTCAGTCTCCGTCTCACTCGTCTGTTTCTCTCCCTTTGTTTTCTACATGTATCGCTATCTTTCTTTCATGTGTAACTTTACTCTAATTCTCTCTCATCTGTCTTGCACTGTTGAGTCACAGGGTTTACTTTAATGCACAGACTTGATTGGCTGAGTGGTATCACGTGGGATGGTTTAACTCGCATGCAGTTGGTCTGTGCATTTCCACTACCACTACCGTAAAGATTGCAAAAGCTAAGCCGGATAAAATAGAAGCGCTAAGTTTTAAATCATAACCTCTTGTTTTGGCTCTAGGTCCGGGTCCGGATTGGGCAGCTTCTGGGTCCGGACCCAGACCACGGTCCACCTGTTAGTGACCTATGCGCTAAGCAGTACAATTCCCAGCATGCATTGCCAATCTGCACACCAGCCTGGCCCACATGGATGGAGATGCACTCACGCTGCACACACAATGCAAGAGAAGATACAGTTAAAATGGCTGCTTACCCACTACAGTGGGCTCCAAGTCCACAAATATGGCTCTGGGTACATGGTGGCCTGAGCTGCCTGCAGCACACCATCAGGTCCTGCAGCACACCATCAGGTCCCAGACCATGCTCCAGGCAGAAGAGCTCCCAGCACGCATTACCTATCTGAATGCCAGCTTGGCCCACATGGATTGAGATACACTCTCGCTGTAGGCCAATAACAGCAGCAATCACAAACTATGCTGATATTCAAGCCTCCTCATTTTATGTCTAATTACTTTCTTTAAGAACATTCACCCCACCCCATTTTTTTATTAAACAGATCCAGTTACACAACATAATGAAAATGTACATAATACAGAGACATGGCAAGGTTGGATTTTTTAGCCTGACTCGAAGGTATACTAGAAACAAGATCATGAGTCATAAAACCATACATCGGTCTCATGCATCAGCACTTATTGTGAGATGCTTTTCTGAGGATATTTGAGTACTTTTACAGCTCTGATCACTAAAGAAAACAAATACCTCAGTTATACCCAAATTTAAACAAATACCTCAGTGTCTACTCTGGCCTGAAATACAGGCTTGCTATTCAATCAAGTTTCTTAGTATTGGATTACTAAATCCACTAGAATTTTCCCACAGATGTACATGATTTTCACTTGTTGGTTGAATGAACAGTTTTTACAAATTAACAAAAAAGACAAACTGCCTTATCTTCGGTGTAAATTAAATAGGGTCAACGTCTGCATCGTTTGTGTATACTTGAGATTTACAGGTTCAAATAAAAATTTTAATCACTGATGAGACAATACAGAGACTGGAAGTCAATTTGGTGAACGGGACAGGAATGTGCAGTACCCCTTGTAAAGAAAGCATGCGTGTGAAGAGAGGCAGACAAAATGAAGGACACAACTCCTATAAATATGTAGAAGTTACTTAAATAAACAACGTATGTCAAAACCCGTAAGTTTTAACACATACTGAAACGTCACATCTTTCGGACTTTTAGGCCTCGAGTAAAAAAAACATCCGACAGTTTTGGCGCCTTTTTTTACCTCAGGAACACGACTACGAATTTCAACAAGAAATGATCATCAGAGAAATATCAAACTTACCATTTTGGGTCACTCGTAAATAAGCGCTTTCGAATATGCAAAAAAGAGCAAGTTTTCAATGCGAAAGGCGCGTAAAAAGACTTTGTGGCTCCATCGACACAACAATAGCCTATAAAGAGTAGCACGAGCGCGGTCAGCTTTAATGCTGTGCGCGTGGATCGGCGCCTCCTGTGCAGCTTCGTCATTGGAGAATTACAACAGCGCCAGTGTGTCCGACCTCCTATTGGCGCATTCAAATAATCATTTTTAAAAAGAAAGTTTTAGCAAATTTCCAAAAAACATATTAAGAAATACATTAATATACCTGTTGTATGGTGAGATCTATTTATGTCTGTCCAGCATTTGGCTGTAACGTAATGTCTTGGCACTGTTAAAAGCCTGTGAAAAAGAGCTATCGGGCTCACCATTGTTAGACACTTAACGTGTGTATGTTTGGCTGCTGTGATGTGTCCTAAATAAAGCGACCATCAATAATGACTTCTCTGAGTGTTTTCTGGTTGGTGTCTCAAGATATAACAATACCGTATTAACCACGTCTCATAGAGATCTACATCTAGATGTCGCCTTGGGTACGGCAGTTCATTGGAATGAATGCGTCAATAGAGCCGCCATCTTAGTACAGGGGACCCCCTCCTCTTTAATGCATCAGCGTCAATGTAGGCAAAGGTCTAACGAAAATGAAATAACGATAAAGCGTCATGAATGCGATTTTCTAGTTTTTTTTGGTTCGTTCCATCGGTCAGACATGTATTTATCATTGAGTCCAGAGAAAATTTAATGTTTTGATATTAAGATAATCTACTTTTTCAAAATATAATGCATAGTGCTAGTAGGTCTAAGTTTATTAGTTACATTCTTCCACTTGTGTAAACTTCAAATGAACAATCGCTACTTACCTTAGCCTACTGCACATATGTCAAACTCAGGCCCGCGGGCCAAATTTGTAATTATATTTGGCCCGCGAGATCATATCAAATGTGCATTACAGCTGGCTAGCCGCATGCTCCGCTAATACTACAAATCCCAGAATGCCTTGCCACTGTATTGACGCGTAGTCACGAACAGCAAGCGCCCCTCATTCTCTGTTGACAGTCGTTAACAACCGTGCTACAGTCACATCGGGCAAGTTAACGCCACCCTCCACAAAAATGGCCAAACGAAAGATGGACAATAGGAGCTTTCAAGACAGGTAGGAGGCAGATTATCTGTTCACGAATATAAAGGACAGACCTTTCTTTCTTTATGCACTTTTTCTACTCCAAGGCATGAACTGTTAATAGACGAAAAGTTGGATTTTCATTGAATGAAATTATTATTTTTGGTTGTTTTGTTGTTGGTTTTGAAAAAGATCCATTTCAAAAAGGAACTTAAATGATACAGTGAGAGGCATCATTTATTTTATTTATTTAAATAAGAAATGAACACCACTGATGTGTCTTTTATTTCAAATTTAATTTCTTATGGGTTTGTAATATCAAGCTCTGGTTGTTCCAAATCCTGTGTTCAAGCAAAACTAAAGTTTGTTTCCATATGAAAAAGGTTGAACATTACATATCATTTGCAGTTAATTTTTCAATAAATATTCAGTTTGGCCTGTAACTTTATCTCAGTTTTATATTTTGGCCCACTGTGAATTTGAGTTTGACACTCCTGGCCTACTGCATGCAAAACTGCTACAATGGTGTGACAGATTCAGATTATTTTATTTAATGCCATGTCAGCAATCAAAGCTATTTTCATGGGAAAAATTCAATTACAAAAACACAAATATCATATAAATTCAATAAAAACAAAACATATAAACAGCAAGTCATATTATACATTTTTTTTAATTAACATACGACAAAAAAATCCAAAACCTTTTCAGGCATAATTTCATTAAATATGTCCTTAAGTGAAGTAACTTCATAAAAGAGCATTCTGCTTGTGTTAAGTCCAAGACAATCTAACGAAATATGTTTGACAGATAAGGGAATCTTACAAAACATACATAAAGTCTGGTCTTTTCACCTTTAAGCAGAAAAAGCATGGGTCAATTTTTAATGTCCTTATTAAGAGCTTCGGAATCTACAAACATTGTCGGTTTTCCTAACTGCCAGGAACCAATGGGTAACTAGCATGGATTAGCTGCGATCGTTAACCAAGGACTGAAACAAACCAACGTAACCAGAAATATAATTTCGTAACATTCAATATCATAAAACACATTCTCACTTGTGAAATGTAATCCCTTGCTGTCTGGTTTTAAGATTTCGTTCATTTGAACATCCAAACACAAACGTCCGTCCATGAGTTATGAAGTACAAGACCCCTGTTCCAAGATGGCGGCGGTTTTGGCGCATTTTTAGAACCCCAAGGCATCTAGGTGTATATATCTATGACCACATCTAAGCAACTTTTTTAATGTTTATATTAGTGTCAGGACTCAGCCCTGACTTTGGCCACATGCTCTTGTTTATGTTCCTATAAAAATTCAGTTACAAATATCGGTGACAATTTTATGAAAATTTATTGACACAGAATCGTAACGTCTGCAGCTCAGTGCAGAGAGTCCAGGACAGTTTTGTGGTTTTCCTGTTCAAACACATACAATTTAGATGCAGATAATTACGCTGTTTATTAGGTGTGTGTTGGAACAAGAGATGATCAAACTGTGCTAGATTATGCAGTTCTTATTTGTTCTTTCTGGCCTGAAGATCTGAAGACTGATGGTCATTTTCAGGCAATATGTAAATTATAACAAGACCTTACACACCCTATTGCACTAGTAGGATTTTATCCACCACCTTTAATGAGTTTGCCTTTAATGATGGTTTGGGAAGCATGTGTACTTTGTCGACTTACTACAGACTGGCCTGCAGATTAATACTGACCACTTTTCATACATCAGTCAAATTCATATGGATAAAACCAAAGTCCTAATCACTGAAATATCATGTTGTGCAAGGAAATTATGTGGTTTCACATTGTCTTTAAGCATAAAAAACTTTAAAGGTGCTCTGGATAAAGGTGTCTGCCAAATGCTGGAAATGTAATGTAAATGAAATTCTTGTCATCCCCTGCTTTACATACAATAAATCTGACAGTACAGTGACTTGCAAAAGTATTCATAACCACTGAACTTTTTCACATTTTGACACGTTACAACCACAAACAAAAATTTAGTTTATTAGGATTTTATGTGATAGACCAACACAAAGTGGCACATAATTGTGAAGTGGAAGGAAAATGATAAATGGTGTCGAAATTACTTTTACAAATAAATATCTGAAAAGTGTGGTGTCCATTTGTATTCAGCCCCACTGAGTCAATACTTTGTAGAACCACCTTTCGCTGCAATTACAGCTGCAAGTCTTTTGGGGTATGTGTCTACCAGCTTTGCACATCTAGAGAATAAAATATTTGCCCATTATTCTTTGCAAAATAGCTCAAGCTCAGTCAGATTGGATGGCGAGCATCTGTGAACAGCGATTTTCAGGTCTCGCCACAGATTCTCAATTGGATTTAGGTCTGGACTTTGACGACCATTCTAACACATGAATATGCTTTGATTTAAACCACTCCATTGTAGCTCTGGCTGTATGTTTAGGGTCATTATCTTGCTGGAAGGTGAACCTCCGCCCCAGTCTCAAGTCTTTTGCAGACTCTAACATTTTTTCATCTTAAGATTGCCCTGTATTTGTCTCCATCATCTTCCCATCAACTCTGACCAGCTTCCCTGTCCCTACTGAAGAAAAGCATCCCCACAACATGATGCTGCTACCACCATATTTCACGATGAGGATGGTGTGTTCAGGATGATGTGCAGTGTTAGGTTTCCGCCACACATAACGTTTTGAATTTTGGCCAAAAAGTTAAATTTTGATCTCATCTGACCAGATCACCTTCTTCTACATGCTTGTCGCAAACTGCATTTCAAACGGGATTTCTTATGGCTTTCTTTCCACAATGGCTTTCTTCTTGCCACTCTTCTATAAAGACCAGATTTGTGGAGTGCACGACTAATAGTTGTCTTGTGGACAGATTCTCCCACCTGAGCTGTGGGCCTCTTGGCTGCTTATCTGATTAATGCTCTCCTTGCACGGCCTGTCAGTTTAGGTGGACGGCCATGTCTTGGTAGGCTTGCAGTTGTGCCATCCTCTTTCCATTTCCGGATTATGGATTGTACAGTGCTCCCTGAGATGTTCAAGACTTGGGATATTTATTTATAACCTAACCCTGCTTTAAACTTCTCCACAACGTTATCCCTGACCTGTCTGGTGTGTTCTTTGGTCTTCATGATGCTGTTTGTTCACTAATGTGCTCTAACACACTTCTGAGGGCTTCACAGAACAGCTGTATTTATACTGAGATTAAATTACACACAGGTGCACTTCTTAGGTAACTTCTGAAGGCAGTTGGTTTCACTGGATTTTAGTTAGGGGTATCAGAGTAAAGGGGGCTGAATACAAATGCACACCACACTTTTCAGATATTTATTTGTAAAAAAAAAATTGGACACCATTTATAATTTATTATTCTACTTCACAATTATGTCACTTTCTTTTGGTCTATTTCATAAAATCCCAATAAAATTAAATTTTCATTGTGGTTGTAACATGTCAAAATGTGGAAAAGTTCAGTGGGTATGAATATTTTTGGAAGGCACTGTATGTTTAACCAGTAACTTTAATCGTAGGTGTAATACCCACCTCTCTGTGTGTTCATGTTGTGAGTTCTACTTTTCTTGTGAATGTGCTCAGGTGTGTTCCTTGGCCTGGGATTAAGTGGCATTATTCCAACAATGCACTTCACCATCGCTGAGGGCTTTGTAAAGGCAACAACAGTGGGGCAGATGGGCTGGTTTATCCTAATGGGCGCCATGTATATCACTGGAGCCGGTTTGTATGCAGCACGCATCCCTGAACGCTACTTTCCTGGGAAATGTGATATCTGGGTAAGGCATTCTTCTGAAGGATAGACTACACTAATTGTTTTTATTTATTTATTTATTTTTAAGATTTTTATGATGTTTAGCAATGTAACCCTTATTTCTGAATTAGGTTTGCATTCACTTTGCATCAAGCCACGGCGCCATTTTTTCTTTTTTTATAAGCAAATCTAAGGGCGTGATTGAAGATCTCTTAGCTGTGGCTTGATTTGAGATATTTGAGTCTTAAATGCTTATGATTTCTCTCTCTTGTTCTCTCTCAGTTTCAGTCTCATCAAATATTCCATGTGATGGTGGTGGCTGTTATGATATGTGATTTTATAATGTATTGTGATCACCGGAAGTGTTTGTAAGTGAGGTATGTCATGATGATGGTGATAATTTTTTCCGGTTGCACTTTTTGATAAGCACGAGCGACTCTTTGGCGTCTTATTTTGGTCACACGTAACAGTGGCTGCAGCCTTTATTCACTTTTACGGCATCTCCAACCTGCAGGAGTTCCGTTACAGCCTGGGAGGAGGCTGTACAGATGACTCCCTCCTCTAAACAGCTCCATCGTTCTCTCCGCTTGCTTTCCAGTCATGACTTGTGATGAGCATTTTTCGATCAGTTTGGATAGAATTATTGTTTACACTGCCTACCCTGTGCTTACTGATCTAAAACTGTTATTGTTATTGACTTTAAGGGATTATCTATATTTTAAAAGGTTTATACAATCATCACTGTGTTTTATTGTTGTAATACTTGAAGGCATATTAAGCAAATCTTACAACTCTGCTAGAAACAATACTCCAGCAGTTTTCAACCTGATCTCTATTGACTAGTTTCTGTGGTGTGTGTGATTACCACAGGCAAGGTCTGCGAACAAGTTTCCCTGTAGTGAAGAAAAACGTGTTAATACAAACTTGTCATAACCTTACAGTGACCTTGAGAGTTAGAAAGGCATTATATAAACGGAAAGCATTTAGAGCAGTCGTAAAGTACAACAATAATAAATGTTCACATTTCACAACATTATATATATTATATATATATATATATATATATATATATATATATATATATATAAGAAATTCAAAAGCTGATGCATTCTTTATAATAAAGGTCTTAGGATAAGACCAACATTGGAGAAAGACTCATCAACTTGCTTATACTTTTACAGTTTCTTTTTCATGGTTTTGTGGTATCTGCCAACAGGGAACTGAGGGTACTTAGGTGTTTCTCTCTGTGTTGGTAAAATGGTACCACAAATGTCACCCTTTCTCCTGCAGAAACACATTTTTACATAAAGTTTATTAACTGTTAAACGGCTGCTTGAGACAATTATGTGAGCTTAAATCAAAAAAGTATATATATGTTTTTTTTATTATTATTCTTTCCTCAATACAAGGAACTGTAAATTCTTGTTCATGGTTATTACACAAACACTACATACACAGTAGATGAAGATTAAAAAAAAACGGACTATTTGTTTAGGCTTTTGTTCACGGTTTAGTCTTCAAGGCACTGTCACACTGCTGGGGTGGGGTGGGGGGTGTATATCTTGAGAGGCATTTAGTCACAGACCACTGAGAGTTGTGTGAGCAGTGCTACCTCTTCCTGTCTTGTTCAGTCTGTACACTGTTGGATAAACCTGCTTCGTGTCTGAGAGAAGTAGCTACAGCTTTTGGGTGGTGCAGGTGTCTAGAACTATAAAAGCAGGTATAAAATATTAAAGTCTTTCATCTGCTGTAAATGATTTCATGTAATAATCTGTAGTTTGTGAGAAAACAATTTTCGTAGGTAATTTTTAAAATGTTCCCTTGGTCGGTGTCTGGTTTTGATATTCTTTACAAAAAAAAAGTACATGCACACACATTATCCAATTTAGTGAATTGGAGCAATCATAAAAGAGCGATTATTTCCAACTTGTTACCGTCACCTGCTCCTGTTTCATTTACTAAGTCATAACCTACCTTTTCAGACTCCATTAACGTTACCTGTTTTGTTAACCTAGCTACTTCTGGCTACTTTTAGTTTCCAAGACATTTCCTCTACCTAACAAGATATGAATAAAAGACTTTTAAATTTTAAACTTTTGAATTTTATTCAAAATTTTTGGTCCATTTTAGTTTTCCAGGACAGTTTTCATTATGAAATTGTATCATTTCAAATCAAATCAAATTTTATTTGTCACATACATACAGGGTACGACATGCAGTGAAATGCTTTTTGCGTCTGTCCGGTATATAAGCATAAGAATAGAAAAAGGAATGCAATTTAGGACAAAACAATAAACCAAAACCAAAAGTAGATAAATAAAAAAGTATAAACTATATAAAAAAAACTATATAAAATATGAAATATAAGTGGAAAAATAATGTATATACATAAATATACATATACATAAATGTGTATGGTTTTTAAAGATTGTCCTTAAAGTGTCCAGGTGCAGTATGGTGTGTAAATAGTGTATAAAGTGGCACTGTGCAAGTCCAGAGTTAAAGTGTCCTTAGAATGTCCAGGTGAAGTATGGTGTGTAAATAGTGTATAGAGTGTATAAAGTGGCACTGTGCTGTGCAAGTCCAGCGTTACAGTAACAGTCCAGAGTTAAAGTGTCAGTGCAAAAAAGGTGTGCATAAAAACAGTGAAGATGGAGAGAGGGGTCCAGTACTAGATCCTAGATCCTGGGTGTTTCCTGATTTAGACTCCGAATGGCCTGCAGGAAGAAGCTTCTCCTCATTCTCTCTGTTTTTGCTTTCAAGGAGCGGAAGCGTTTCCCTGAACGCAACAAAGAAGAGAGTCCATTGTTGGGATGGTTGAGATCCTTTACAATCTTCCTGGCTTTGGTCCGGCACCGCGTGCTGTAGATGTCCTGCAGGTCAGGGAGCTCGGTGTGGATTGTACGTTCAGCTGACTGCACCACCCTCTGGAGGGCTCGCCTGTCCTGCATGGTGCTGTTCCAAAACCAGGAAGTGATGCTACCCGTCAAGACGCTCTCAATGGTGCAGGTGTAGAAAGTCTTTAGCACCTGAGAGGGTAGCTTGAAGTCCCTTAAGCATCTCAGGTGGTACAGACGCTGCCGGGCCTTCTTCACCAGGGTGTTGATGTGACAGGACCAAGACAGGTCCTGTGTGATGTGAACACCCAGGTACCGCAAACTGTCCACTCTCTCTACTGGGGTCCCGTTGATGTTTAGTGGTTGGTATGACCGCTCCTGCTTTGTGCTGAAGTCCACTATCAACTCCTTAGTCTTGCTGATGTTCAGGAGAAGATTGTTCTCCTGGCACCATCTCTCCAGGTTTTTTGTCTCCTGTAGGTAGGCCGTCTCGTCGTTGTTGGAGATCAGGCCCCTTTTTTTGATTGGCTGATAAGTGTCATTCCTGCCCGGTTCCATAGAGACAGCGGTGCGGACTGATACATTTTGGGCGCTGCGGCATATATGATACATAGTCAAAAAGTTTTTCTGCGTGAAAAATGCGATGTGTGGCGGGAGAGCGTGACAAAAGACCGAAATGAGTGGCTGTCACTCTCAATGCGTGACACTTGACAGCCCTGCGTCATGCTCCGAGATGGTGAACATGTTTACCTCTCCAGCTCTCTCAGCGCGCATGCTGTTTGTGCCGCTAGCGTGGTTAGCTGCAGCCTCGAGGCGAGCGTAATGTTTAGCCAGAGAAGCGTCTGCATTCCCCATTCTAGAAGCAGGTGTTCTATAGTCCGTAATGTTCCTTAATCCCTGCCACAGGCTCCTAGAGCCACCATGTGGGAACTGTGCCTCTATTTTCATCCCGTAGCGCCGCTTTGCTTCCTTCACCGCTCTGCACACGTTGTAAGACGCAGCCGTGTACTCGTCCATGTCCCCGGTGGCGAGTCCCATGTTGTAGGCAGCGGAGCGGGATCTCAGAGCATCGCGGATGGTTTTATCCACCCACGGCTTCTGGTTGGGAAACATTCTGATGGTGGTTTTTTGCACCGTATTATCCGTTAGTTTCCCGATGAATCCCACAACCGCTTCCGTAAACATGTTGACGTCATCAGAGCTGCGCCTGAACATGTCCCAGTCTGCGTCATCAAGAGCGTCCTGCAGAGCGGCCACCGATTGGTCAGTCCAGCGTGCGACATCCCTCTGAACTGGAGCTTCCTCTTTCAGCCTTTGTTTGTAAACAGGCATGAGGAAGATGGCGGCATGGTCCGATTTCCCAAACGGTGGACGTGATTGTGCCTTGTAGCTGTTCTTAAATGGTGTGTTAAATGGTTCTTAAACGCCCCTGGTGAGGCAGGTGATGTGCTGCTGAAAGTTCGGTAGTGCGCGTTTGAGGTTGGCACTGTTAAAGTCTCTCACCACAATGAGCGCAGCGTCCCGATGCTGTGTTTGGTGTCGCGTTAGTGTCTCTTGTAAGTCCCATACTGCAGTGAACGTGTCCGCTTGAGGTGGAATATAAACGGCACTGATTATGACCGAGCTGAATTCCCGAGGTAGATAGAAGGGACGAAATTTGTGTATTGTTGTGTAGTATGATTTGGAAAATATTCACCTGACATTCTGGTAACAAAGATTGGGGAAATGTTCCCTTAACGTATAAAAGATTTGGGGAATGTTCCCTTAACGTAGAAGAACATAAATAATTAACCATTTCTTTCAATAAAATTCGATATGTGTTTGCATATTGATTTTATTATATAAATATTCACAATTTATAAATTCTAGATATATTTTTTTATTAATACCAATCAATAGCCTTTGACCACTTGTCCAATTAGTTAATGCTGCTTTATTTGCATGTAACAAATAAAAAAGCAAAGTCATACAAAAGTGTAAAGTAAAGAGCTCAAAATTATAAAGGGAACGTTATAACTGAAATATTCGATGAACTTTTTTTCATGTGCAAGATGTGCTCCATATTCCATACACATAAAACGTGAGAAGCCAATTATAAGCCAATTATACGTTGTATCAAACTGCCCTGAAGACGGCGCTATTACAACGAAAACGCTGTATAGCGCAAAAAGAAGAAGAGGCATGTTGCCCTCACAAAGATGGCGGTGAAACGTTGACCTCTCAAAGATGGCGGTAAAAAAAAAAAAAAAAAGTTGACCTGTCGAATATAGCGTCCTCACGTCGTTGTCGTTTTCTTCCTTTATCTCGTTACGTAGTGACGTGCAGCGTTTTGGCTGAGAAGTTGCAGCTCGGTTCACTACCACTTGCACCAACTTTTACCCCTTTTAAACATACACGGCAATAACCAGATTGTTGCCCAGAGCACCAGAACGACCAGACATAGGAACAGTTTCTTCCCTCAGGCTATCCATCTGATGAACACTTGACATACACGGAACACACAACACTATTCTTACATTATTACTTAAAACACATGCTTATTTATATTTCAATTTGCACATTTCAATTTGCACATGGGGGCACGGTGGCTTGGTGGCTTAGTGGTTAGCACGTTTGCCTCACACCTCCAGGGTTGGGGGTTCGATTCCCATCTCCGCCCCATGACCCGAGTAGATTGGATAAGCAGTAGAAAATGAATGAATGAATTTGCACATACAAACTCTATGTCAATGTCATTCTGTTACACTGTGGAGCTTCTGTACTAAGACAAAATCCTCGTATGTGAAAACACCTGGCAACAAAAATCTTTCTGATTCTGATTCAGATAAAGATCTTTCTGATTCTGATAAAGATCTTTCTGATTCTGAAGCTGAATATGAAGCTCTTACTGGTATGTATAACTGATTTGTGTGTGCTGTTTATTCATGTGACGTGACCACAGTAGCTGTTAAAGATATACTATTTATTCGTGTTATAGCCATGGTTACATTAGGCACTTCCGTGGTGGCAGCAGTAGGTGAATTGGCTATGATAAACTGTCCCTGGGTGTGAATGTGTGTATGGTGCCCTGTGATCAACTGGTGACCCATCCAAGGTGTAATCCTGCCTCTTACCCAGCATTTCCATGATGGGTTACTTGATCAATATCAGATTGGATCGGATTGAATTGGACACATTTCCATTCCAATGACTGATTTAGTGACGTCAAAATAAACAAAACAACGTACATCTTGTATGAAAATGGGAAACTAGTCTTAAAACCTGTTTCATCACAGCTCTGATCTCAGGTCTGTGATATAGCTATTATATTGAAAGTAGACAAAGTGAAATTATAGCATCTTACATTGAGCTGTACTCAGAATGCAAGTGAGAAAGAATTAACATTTTTCACTGAACTGTTTTATTTTATTGACACAGATTCAAAACATACTTCACCATCCTGCACTGCCTGCGGCAGTGTCGCTCCTCTCCATTGCCTGTTGTCATGGCGCCCAAGGACATCATGACCAGTTCACACGCCAAGTCCATCCTGAATGCCATGAACGCCTTGAGGAAGGGCAACACTCTGTGTGACATCACCCTGAGAGTGGAAAACACAGACTTTCCTGCCCACCGCATTGTACTGGCAGCCTGTAGTGATTATTTCTGTATCATGTTCACTAGTGAGGTAAGCACAAAGGATAGAAAAATCTGACCCTACTTTGTAGTGAAGAACTGGTCTGAAATGACTAGTGTTTTTCTATTTAAGGCAATACAAACCTTCCAGATTCATACCCGTTTCACCTCTTCAAACCACTAGGGGTGGTGAGAATCACCTGAATGCTATTTGTACTCATGGGCTTGCAAGCTGAAACCTTGGAGCTGAATCATGGTGATAGATAGTATTTGCACACATCTATATTTACCTTTTTTTCTTTTTACCTCTTTATGTACACACTAATGAGCTGTCTGCTTGGCAGCTTTTGAATATAGTCAGATAATATGTCATCCACAGAATATCATAGACCACACTCATCTCCTATTTATAGTATTTACTGGTGTTCCCTGTGGAAAACTACAGTAAGCTGGGGCACCCTTGAGAACCCACGGACAGGCTTTAACTGTACTTGCACAGACATTGGTCATCTTAGCTGCATTGTCTTGTTGCATGCACCACAGTGTTTGGTTTAATTTAGATCTTAATTCAGGGAAAAAATTGACCCAAAGGGTACAGATGATCATCACAGGTGATTCATCCACATCTCAGGATCTTGCAATATCCCCGCATAACAATCTGATCTTCCCTCCGTTCACAGCTGGCAATCTTGGGGTCACCATGGATAAGCAACTGTCCTTTTCCTCGCATGTTGCTAATGTGTTTCTTCTCTACAACATCAGAAGGATTTGGCCATTTTTGTCCACACAGGCTGCCCAGGTACTTGTTCGGTCTCTTATCATTTCAAGACTGGACAACTGCAGCTCACTGCTGGCAGGTCTACCTGTGAACGCAATTTGTCCTCTGCAAAATGATGCAAAATTCAGCTGCATGACTTGTTTTCAACCTGCCTGAATTCTCACACACCACCCCACTGCTGCGCTCCCTCCACCAGCTTCCGGTAGCTAAACGCATCAGATTCAAAACACTGATGCTTTTCTAGAAAGCCAAAAATGACCCAGCTCTCTTACCTCAAAGCTCTTATTGCTCCTCGCACTGCACCTCGCACCCTCATAGCTACCAGCACTGCTTGACTTGTTCCACCATCTCTCAGGGTAAGAGGTAAGTAAGTATACAGCAAGACTCTTTTCTGTTCTGGCAAGGAGGTGGTGGAATGAACTTCGCCTAGATTTCTGAACCGCTGAGCTCACTGGCTATCTTCAAACTACGGTTGAACTACAACTACAAATGTGCTTTTAGTGTTTGTTTAACAAATGACATGCAAAGTACATGGGGGGAAATGTGTGGACCTTTCTCAGCATGAAAGACATCAAAGATCTAGAGAAAGATGTTTGTGGTTCTGGGCAATATAAATGAACGTAGCCTGTAGAAAAGATGTTAAAGCTCAGTCATGGTGCATAACTTCATACTCTGTTTAGTTGACCCACTTTTCTGTAACTTGCTGTTTATTTGAAAACAATACAGGCATGGTTTATGATTTGTACATGAGGTTTATGTGTATTATTAGTAGTAGTACAGTAGGGCAGGGCTTTCCTTAAAGGTGGACCTTCTCAGAGAAATTTATTTCCAAAAAACTATCCACTATAACCTGTTTTTCAGTGTAATAGGTGACACAAATGTTTAAAAAAAATTAAAGGTTTTATTTTCATAACATGAGCAGTGATGTACTCGGCTTTGAAATTAATGTTTGGATAGCATGACACGCTGTGTGAATGTAATGCAGATGTTTGTGTGTGTGTGTGCATGTGTCTGTGCGTGACTGTAACAGCTTGGTCTGGAGTTTGTCGTTCCACTTATTCCCCTGAGATTTGCTAATGATTATAATGTTTAATGTATTAATGAATGACATTTTAACAATTTATTGTTAGATTTCATGTTGTGAAACGAGCCAAGATACAACTTCGCACCTGTTCTCACTCCATATATATCCTGTTTGTCATGTTATATCCATGATAAACAGTCATCTCCTCATTAGATTCTCTTTCTCTGTCTTACTTTCTTTTCCTTGTAAAACGCATCCTTTAAAACATAAAACAAACGCATCATTTAAACATTTACGGCATTGACAGACGTCTTTATCCAGAGCGATATAACTAATTTTTCTCATTTATAAAAGTAACTAGTTGAGGGTTAAGGGCCTTGCTCAAGTCCCCAGAAGTGTCAGCTTGGTGGTCCTGGGATTTGAACACACAACCTTCAGAGCAGCAGTCCCACATCTTAACCATTGTTATATGCTATTGTACAAAAATGGTTCACATTTTCCAACATAACAGATTGGAGAGTTCACCTCTTCTATATAAGTATCTAAAGTACTGAATTTAAACAATTGTCCTCTATTCTTCTTTTCCGTCTAGCTGGCAGAGAAGGGTCAGATATTCAGGGTCTCACAGCCTCCACCATGGACATCCTGTTGGACTTTGTTTACACAGTGTTGGTTACTGTAGAGAATGTACAGGAGCTGCTTCCCGCTGCCTGCCTGCTCCAACTCAAAGGTAAACATTCACAAAATGGCTTCCTGAGGTCATGTGACAGAACATCACCAAACCACACATAGTTTTGGGTATGCTGCTGGTGCTTATACCTGTCAGTACAAGATGTCTCAGAACACTTAAAACCACATTAGCAGAACCTATCATTGCTTATCCGGCCTAAAAGTATGTAGAAATATATACAAATTTTATAGCTATCTAAAGAAGCGTGAGGGAAATGTCAACATTAGGCATGAGATATATGTAACGGGATAAATATTATAGAGGCTTCTTTAAGTAAATCCTGCTGTAATGTGATCGCGCTTCCTATTGGCCTCGCCGGTGGCGCTATAGCGCGCTGAGTTCGAACTATCTGCAGCACAGCTAGAAAGAACTGCAGTGGGTGAGTTGTTTCTATTGCAGCTCCGTGTTAAAAGTTAAAAATATGGGTTGATTTTTTAGAGTGTTTTCTGTTCATAATTCTGGGAATGTTGATAGTTTTATTTCTGTTTGCATAAATGCAATAATCTTTTAATGTGCGCCATTTCCCATGTGCTCTCTAATCACGTGAAATGTTTTCTCGAATAGATGGAGCTGTATTCTAACTCAATGACTCGCTATTCTCTCCTTTCCACTGCTCTGTGTGCAGAAAATAAATTCTAATATTATCCACATTCTGAGTGTGTGTTAGACAAAAGGTCACATACAGATGGGTTAATTCCCCCCACATGACTCTGCAGCATCATGTAATTTGCACTGTCACCCTGCCTGTTATTTTTTTTTAGTATCTGGGCATTGGTTAAAAGTAGAAGTGACAGTCGTTATATACATTCAAATCTACACTGGGCTACTACCTTGTGTAAAGGTTGTTTGAACCCTGAAACCTTTTCTCTGTGTTTTATTCAAGTGTGTTTCTTTTTCCCATTCTCACCATAAATCTCAAAGTATATCTCACAGCCATTCTTTATGCACTAAACTCATACTTTAATAAGACTCTTATTCATTGATGTAATTCTTTACTCAGTCATCATGTGGCATCAGCTCAGTGCATACACTCAGACAGATGCATAGCAGAAGATTTTAGCAAGACTTCTTGCACAAAAAAAGCATTCTTCCAAGAAAAGCATCTTGCATGCACAACATGCCAAACCTTGAGGCAGATGAGTTACAAAAGCATCAGTCCACATCGAGGTTTCCGTCAGGAACGACCCGAGGCTACAGTGTTCACAGGCTCATTGAAACTGGACAGTTGAAGATTGGAAAAAAACAGCTCAGTGATCTTATATATTTGATGTTTAATACTGTATATGCAGTGTCTAAATTGTGTATTAATCTAAACTAGAGAGGTCTTAAGGGGAAAATGGCAACCACATGGTGCTCAGCTGCTAGCTAGAGGTGATCTGTTTGCACAGAGCTCTTTGTTCAGAAGTACAGGGGGCTCTGCATGATGGAGATGAGCACAAGTCTGTAATTTTGAGCAAACAACAGGAAATGATCCACTGCAAGATTTTGTTACTGTTTAACCGCTCTCCATTTGCAAGTAGAAATTGTGAAATGTTTGCCTTGCGCATGGAATTATGTTAGTTCAGTGCAGGTTAGGTGGTACACAGTCTCACTTTGAACATCATAGGAAATGCATATGGCATTTTATTTAGGGATTATATTATATATAATAAATATATTTATTTTATTTATATATGTTATATTCTTATAGTAAAATCTAATGGTTGCTACAAGCACAAAGAAGCAGCGAGTAGTTATTTGCATTTGGTAAGTTTAAGTGCATTTGGCAGCTTACTTGGGTAAATTGTGCACACAGTGAATAATGCATTTGTTTAAATTGTTATACTTTCAGCCTGGGTACATAATGTTGCGGGCTCTGATTTTCCTTGGGTTTCCTTGCCATGTCTAGAATAGTGCTTTTGGGCCTATTAGTAAACCCTTGTATAATAAAAGTCTATCCAAGAATAAGGCATATTTTTCTTTTTTGTTTACTTTTTCTTGTTTTTTTTCTTGTTTTTTTTTCTTTTGTTTTTTTCCTTTGTCTTAAAAACCTTATTATTTTTTCTCTCTCCTTCAGGTGTGAAGAGGGTTTGCTGTGATTTTCTCAACAGTCAGCTAGACCCATCCAACTGTCTGGGCATCCGAGATTTTGCAGACACACATAACTGCGTTGATCTGATTCAGGCAGCAGATCTTTTTTCCCAGAAGCACTTTTCTGAGGTGGTGCAACATGAAGAGTTCATGCTCCTCAGTCAGAGTGAAGTGGAAAAGCTAGTCAAATGTGATGAAATTCAGGTAGACCATACACAGTGTGAGCATGGATATTTCACAAAGCTTTGCAGCCCATACGTACAAATGCTGTAGTAATGTTAATCATATCCAAGAAGACCATAGGATTACCAATGATGTTATTGCTGAGCCTTTACAATCATGAAAACAACCACTGCGCTGTTTGAAAACAGCACATCGTTTGTTAAAACTTTATTGTTGCTTGTGTTGTTGGGGGAAATAAAAACTCTTCCTGCTTACTGGCCCTTTGTTATATTTCTATAAATGCATATCCAAGTACAGACTTCAGTACAGCAGATCCAAGAACAGGCTTCGGCTTTCAGTCATGGAATCATGGTGAATACCTGTGGTTGGGGATAGTGGAATCGTTTGTACATCAGAAGTCTGGACATGACTGATGATGGCAAATTATAGAAATAGTTTGATGTATGAAGTGTTTGATGCATGAAATTTACATTGTAGTCAGTGGTGTTCATCTATTTGACAACAGTTACTTAAGATGGTTGAGACATCATATGAGCTGGTATATTCTTGCTTCATTACAAACCACACTCACATACACATGTAGCCAGTATAACAGTGTGAGGTGGTCCACAAGTTTGAATCTGTCTGTAAAAAAAAAAAAAAAATTCTGGCGTGAAATTCAAGTGTGGACCTGTTGTAAATAATACTTTGTACATCCCTGTGTTCCTCAACCTGTTTTTCTTCTTTGTCTAGTATTCACATTTGACTGATACTTTCTTTCTTCAAATACTGTTCTTCTCCTCTCTGATAAAAGGATAATTAGATAAGATTTATAGTCTTTAACCTTACTCAAAAATGTTATTTCATATCAACACTAACATGATGTATATTGGGTAGCCTGAAAACATCAGACTTGTGTGTGTGTCTTAGGTGGACTCTGAGGAGCCACTGGACCAGTGTGACTCCCATGGCCAACAAATGTTCAGTTTAGCTTTTAGTTCTGACATTTTATTTGCTTCATTATAGAAAATGTTTTTCATTTTTGTATTACTTGTATTTTGTGTTGAATAGTTTTGTTTTACACTGTTACCCCCACCCCCCCACCACCACCTCACACTTCGTTATTGTGCTAATGGACTGTTACCATTGTATATATCCACCTGATTTCTGTTTATAATAGCAATATATTATGTTCATTGTACATATCCTTCTGTATATTTCTGTTTATAGTAATAGCCATCTGTATATTATGTTTATAGTACATATATATTCATCTGTACTTTATGTTCATAGTACATACACGTCTGTAAATGACTCCTATATTACCATTTTCTTTCATTTATTTAACTCATGTAGACACTGTATATCCTGCACTTGCTTCTATTGCACTCTGGTTAGACCTAAACTGCATACTTGCATACCTTGTACTTGTACATGTGTAATGACAATAAAGTTGAATCTGACTCTAAACTAATCTTTATGCCCACCAGGCTCAATTTCTGAATGTGTAGGATTTAATACATAGTAGCATTCTTGTAGACAAACACTGCAAATAATACAGCATGTAATGCATCTTCAACATTAAGGCTGACTACAGTTTAAATTGCAGGTTTTTATTAATGCACTCTTTGTAGTGTTATCATCTGTATAAGTAATAGCTAATTGACATACACATGTGGACAAAATTGTTGGTACCCTTTAGTCAATGAAAGAAAAACTCACAATGGTCACAGAAAAACCTTAATCTGACAAAAGTAATAATAAATAAAACTTCTATGAATGTTAACCAATGAGAGTCAGACATTGCTTTTCAACCATGCTTCAACGGAATTATTTAAAAAAAAATAAACTCATGGAACAGGCCTGGACAAAAATGACGGTACCCCTAGAAAAGACTGAAAATAATGTGACCAAATGGACATAATTCAAGGTGTGTCCACTAATTAGCATCACAGGTATCTACAATCTTGTAATCAGTCAGTGGGCCTATATATAGGGCTCCAGGTAGTCACTGTGTTGTCTGGTAACATGGTGTGTACCACACTCAACCTCAACCTCCAAGCAGCTAGAGGTTCCTGTGATTACAGTTGCACATATTATTCAGAAATTTAAGATCCATGGGACCGTAGCCAACCTCCCTGGACGTGGCTGCAGGAGGAAAATTGATGGCAAATCAAAGAGACGGATAATCTGAATGGTAACAAAAGAGCCCAGAAAGACTTCTAAAGAGATCCAAGGTGAACTTCATGCTCAAGGAAAATCAGTGTCAGATCGCACCATCTGTCGTTGTTTGAGCCAAAGTGGACTACATGAAAGACGACCAAGGAGGACACATCATAAAAAAGCTAGACTGGAATATGCCAAACTACATGTTGACAAGCCACAAAGCTTCTGGGAGAATGTCCTATGGACAGATGAGACAAAAATGGAACTTTTTGCCAAGGCACATCAGCTCTATGTTTACAGACGGAAAAAATTAAGCACATCAAGAAAAGAACACTCCCTACTGTGAAACATGGAGGAGGCTCTGTTATGTTCTGGGGCTGCTTTGCTGCATCTGGCACATAAGCTGTATGTAATGTGCAAAGAATCTGTGCAGCAAGAAATATTGTCAGCCAAGTACTTTGCAACAACCTTTGACCTGTGGTCAAGCCGTACTTCTGAGCCATACATTAGCTTGACCATTCACTTCATCGACAATGAATGGGGTTTGAAATCCAGATGCCTTGAGACTGCATATTTCTCCCGAAGATCACACAGGAGAAGTGATAGCAGAAGGCTTGAAGGAGGCACTATTGTCCTGGAGTCTGATTGAAGACAAAATGGTGTGCATCACCACAGACAGCGGGGCAAATGTAGTGAAGGCGACTTCACTGAACAACTGGACACGGCTGCAGTGTTTTGGCCATCGTTTGCACTCTGCCATTGGTAAGTAGCTTTGTGATTTTAATGCTTGTCATCAATGTTGGTTCCTATGGTGATTTTATCAGCCAGTAATTGAGATTATATATTATAATTATATTATAATATATGGAAGCAACTTTATACACTGACATGACTCTGTGTATGTGTGTGTGTGTTTCTGTGCGTGTGTGTGTGTCTGTGTGTGTGTGTGTGCGTGTTTCAGTGTGTGATCTATTGTCAGTTATTAAAGCTGGCATTGTTTTTCTGCAAGTACTGCAGGTAAAGATAAGAGTGGAGAGGTCTGTAGGTGTGTGCAAGAAAGTGGTATCTACCTTTTGTTACTCATGGAAGACAAGTGCGCTCTCTAAAGCACAGGAATGTCTCCATCTTCCCACACCAGCTGGTCACAGAGTCACTAACCAGGTGGGGCTCAAGACAAAAGATGGTGGCAAGGATCCTAGAGCAACAAAAGGCCATCACTGAAGTTCTGTCATCTGACAAAAACAACAGGCACCTGATCCCAAAGTGGCAGGATATTGACGTCCTTGGGCCAATGGGCCTTTTTACACCTGGTCACTTCATGTGTTTTCTCTGATCCGATAGCTATCTGATTTGTTAAAACTGTTCCATTTACATTAGGCCACATAAATGCATCTTGGCGAATCAGATCTTTCTACTCCCACCCAAAATGCAAATATATTTTACCTCATTTCCGGGGTAACTATAATGGAACACACTTTGGTATGCTGTTTTCAGGATGCAATCAAAAAGAAGACGAAAAAACTTATGACCGTTATGCTACAAAAAACAGCATTTACTGTTTGCTGCATTTTCACTGGTGGCAGCAGTGCATTTTAAAACCCAACAAGACACCTGGGTGAAAGATCACTTGCGAGTGACATACTTCCGTTTGGGAGGAGTATAGCGCTGATGTATGTGGCTTGAACAACCACATTCATTTACACCTGTCCAGTTTCATCTGAAATGCATGCCAGACCACCTCCTGAAGTGGTTTGAATGATCGGGTTTATAACGTTTTGGAGGGCATTTAGACCTGCTCTTTTTACGATCGGATAGCTATCCGATCACATAAAACGCATGAAGTGACCAGGTGTAAAAAGCCCCAATGCATGCAGCCTTAACTCCTCTCCTGGAGTTCACAGACTCCCTTTCTGGGGAGTCATATATGAAGGTCTCGTACGTGAAGCCTGTGCTCCACCTTTTCCGCTCCAGTTTGCTGAAAGTTAATGAGGGGGACACTCAGCTCCCTAGGTTTAAAGGCCAATAAATCAGACCAGAGAAGGTAGGGGCCATTCAAATAAGAGCTGTGTCTGAGATCATGGATGAAAACCAGGGCCAGTCACAGGCAGGGCCTACTGAGGGAGCAGCAGACCAAGGTGCAGAAGGAGGAGCTGTCAGTGGACCACCTATGCCACTGGGTGTGAAGAAGCAACGTAAGTCATTGGGGAGCTTTTTCAAAAAACAGTGCCAAGAAGATGATGCTTTGCCTCTCACTGAAAAACAAAAAGTGGAGAGTGAGCTGGAAAGGTACCTGATGTGCCCTGATGCAGACAGTGAGTCTAACCCTCTGGACTGGTGGAGGCTACATGAACACAACTTCCCCAGATTGTCTCAGCTGGCGAAAAAGTACTTGTGCATCCCAGCCACCAAAAAGAATTTTTAGTACTGGGGTAATATTGTTACATGCACCAGGGCAGCTTTAGACACAGAGAAGGTCAGCCAGCTGGTGTTCCTAGCACAAAACCTGGACTGAAAATATACTTGAATAGTTCAACTTCAAGTATGATTAGAGTGAGAATAACTTGAAGAGTTACTTTTTCATATTTCTGCAGGTTTTATATTTCAAACAATGTTACTGTACTGTATCAGGTTTGTTTTTTATATTACAGATGTATCTCAGTCTACCTCAGTTTTATTTATGTTTACAAAACACAGCACACATTTTAAAACACTTTATTCACCAGAACGTGAACACTAGTGCTTCCTAGCACTAAACTTGCACTAAATTCTCAGGTTTCTCTATGTTTATATTTAACACTTTGCACAATTTTATTACACTTTATTAAGCATTTCTTACATTTTCTTTCATTTTGCACCTTAAATGTTAAGAGATAATTGTTGTGTTCATTGTGACTTTAGACTTATGTTTACATTTTAATTATTTTTTTCCATGGTTGTTGACATTTCTGTCTTAATAACTGAGAGGATTATGATCAGAGGAAGGTTAAGTTTAAAATAAAAATGTTTAAATGTAATATATTTTTCTCCTGGTCCTTATTTTAAATGGGTCATAAAAAATATCAATAATTATCAATATCGACCAATATGAAAGACTGATATTGTGATACAGTTTTCAGCCATATTGCCCATCCCTAAGTGACCTCCATGGCTATGCAACGCTGTGATGCAGGGGTTTGTGTGCTCAGAGAGAAATAAGCATATGGCTGCCAGAAACAAAACGGGCAAAGACTCAATGGGATTGGTTTTTGGCGTATCGATTGGCAGCTGATGCCTATAACTGGTCTAATAAGTTGCCATGACTATGTGCCACGTGTAATCAGCATGGAAGAAGATGCAACCTGGAAACTCGGATAACGTTAACACCTGTTTCATTATTACTGCATAATTTTAACTTCAGACCTTGGTTGAGTTGCCATGTTTGTGATGGGCACACACTGTTGTCTGCCAAAATGTCTGTACTCTCCATCCATTGCCCTGTGATTTTGTGGTGTCTGAGGTTATGTGAGGTTCATATGGATGAAGTTTTAGAAAGTGTAATATTTTAAACTACTGATGTGTTAAAGACTAAAAATGCAGAAGAACACAATAACCTGCTTCAGTGGCTGCTGCTTTTATACCTTATTGCCCTTATTTGTGGGCAAATACTTCAACACATCACACTACAAGTCTTTTGGCTCTTCTACCTAAGAATACGATGTATGATTGAAAAAATGGACATATAAAGGAAGACCACTGCTTCTGGCTGGAAATGAACAATGTACAAGGTTTCTGTGTTGGCACCAATATGTCTTCACTGTCCTTTCCTTCTTTATTTGTTCTCCCAGCCTATTTAAAGAGAAGTAATAACCCCACTCCTTGCCTCACATTTAAAGGTACAATAAGTAGAAAGAAAGAAATGTGAAGGAAATATTAACACTACTAGGTGTGTGATTTTTTTTAAATAAGAAAGTTTCCAGGTTACTTGGTGTACATCACTGGGATTGAGATACTGTGAACATCACGATCATGTATGTACTGTGTATTAAGCTTTTTTCAGTTTAAGTACTTTCAAGAGTGAATCTGAAAGAATGTATGAATTTACTTAAATGTTTGTTAAACGAATCTTGAATATTTGTTAATTATTTGTATTATAAACATATATGCTAATTTTTTTTGAGTGGCCAATGACTTTCTGTTTTGTAATGTTTTGCAATATGTATGGTGCCAGGACTGACCTAATTGTAAGTTGAATAGTTCATGATCAGATTTTGTATGTTGATGTATTTCCTATATTGATTGTGTGTTAAAGTCCTTGACTAAGCAAACTAACTAAAAAAAGAAAAGTTTAGTAAACTAGCTTTCTTAGTTTTAGAAAGCTAAAAGTTTAAAGAGTTTTTTTTCTACTGTGAAAGAATTGTTGACTTTACCAAATGAATTTAAAGTTTGTTTTAAATCTGAATGCATTTATGCAAAGGTTGATTAGCCTCGGTATCCTGAATGGTATCCTGAATGATTGATATATAAAATGATATTTACTAGTACTGATGAAGCCAGCCTGTTGTATAAAGATGGTATTTTCTGGTACCAATTCATCCTGGCACTGAATAGCCCCATTTTGTTAAAAGTTTGTTTTGTCGGACTGCACGAGTTCCAACCACATTTAAATGAATGAACAATCATTTTTCTCTTAACCATGGGATAGAATGGTTGAATAATGAAACAGTATGTGTGAAGATGCCCAGCCAAAAACACAAAGATTAAATGTGTTTGCTACTATGCTAAGATCTGCCCATCTGGGCAGGACCAACACATTATCTAGAACCTGCACAAACACAAGTACAGGAAGAATAATTAAAACAAGAATATCTCCAAAACTACCATTCCAGATGTAGTCCCTTCTATCCTTGTATATAACCTCTAATTTTCTGGGAAGACTTTCCACTACATTTTGGGGCATGTCTGTGGGGATTTGTGCTCATTCATGCAACAAGAGCATCAATGAAATAAGGCACTGATGTCAAGGTTACAGTTCATCCTAAAGGTGCTCCACGGGGTTGAGGTCAGGGGTCTGTAAGGGCAACTCTACCCCTGCACCGTTGGAACGTCTGATAGGCTCGTTTGAAAACTCTCAGGTAAAACCAACACCTATCTGGAAATTTGACATTCAATATGATCCACCCCTTTTCCACACAACGTGCCTAAAGATTTAAATAAAGCACTAATATAAACATTAAAAAAAAGTTGCTTAGACGTGGTTAACACGGTATATTAATGTATTTCATAATATGTTTATTGGAAATTTGCAAAAACTTTCTTTTTAAAAATGATTATTTGAATGCGCCAATAGGAGGTCGGACACACTGGCGCTGTTGTAATTCTCCAATGACGAAGCTGCACAGGAAGCGCCGCTCCACGCGCACAGCATAAAAGCTGACAGCGCTCGTGCTGCTCTTTATACTGCTGTGTTGGCGGGGACACGTAACGCGTCTGTAGTCGACGGAGCCACAAAGTCTTTTTACGCGCCTTTCGCGTTCAAAACTTGCTCTTTTTTGCATATTCGAAAGCGCTTATTTACGACTGATCAAAAATGGTAAGTTTAATATTTCTCTGATGATCACTTCTTGTTGAAATTCGTAGTCGTTTTCCTGAGGTAAAAAAAAGGCGCCAAAACTGTCAGATGTTTCTTTTTTTTACTCGAGGCCTAAAAGTCCGAAAGACGTGACGTTTCAATACGTGTTAAAACTTGGGGGTTTTGTGCGACTTTCATTTGACGTACGTTGTTTAAGTAACTTCTGTATATTTATAGGAGTTGTTTTAAACCTGGTCGCAATCCACACACAGGTGGGTAAAATGCTGGGGTATCTACAAGATGGTGGTGTTTTTATTTATTTATTTGCTAGTTGTTTCACTGAGCTGTAAAGTTAACTAGAGGAATTGGCGGAATGTCTGAGGCCCTTCAGAAAAGAGATGTGGGGGATGGGAAGAGGAAGGAAAAAGATGAAGGCAGATTTGTTGGGAGTTAAACTTTTACATGCGTTACAGAGGTTTGGGCTGGTGCCTTTTTTTTTTTTTTTTTTTTTTTTTTTTTTGCCAGCTGTCTCTTCCCTTTGCTCCATTTTAAGCGAACTTCAGAGCCTTTTCCTTATTCAGGAAGTTACTTGTGAGAGGAAACAGACTTTGCCCCAGGCCAATCCATCGTCGAGGAAGAGCTTTTTAACTACATGCATGAATTGGAGAGATTTATAGGTTGTAATGGTTTGTCAACGCCTATTTTTCACCAACAGGAAGTGAGGCTCTGAGGCACGAGGTGTGCGCCACGCGCTCCGCACCTCCGTCCTTCATTTTGTCTGCCTCTCTTCACACGCATGCTTTCTTTACAAGGGGCACTGCACATTCCTGTCCCGTTCACCAAATTGACTTCCAGTCTCTGTATTGTCTCATCAGTGATTTAAAATTTTTATTTGAACCTGTAAATCTCAAGTATACACAAACGATGCAGACGTCGACCCTATTTAATTTACACCGAAGATAAGGCAGTTTGTCTTATTTGTTAATTTGTAAAAACTGTTCATTCAACCAACAAGTGAAAATCATGTACATCTGTGGGAAAATTCTAGTGAATTTAGTAATCCAATACTAAGAAACTTGATTGAATAGCAAGCCTGTATTTCAGGCCAGAGTAGACACTGAGGTATTTGTTTAAATACTTTAGTGATCAGAGCTGTAAAAGTACTCAAATATCCTCAGAAAAGCATCTCACAATAAGTGCTGATGTATGAGACCGATGTATGGTTTTATGACTCATGATCTTTTTGTTTCTAGTATACCTTTGAGTCAGGACTTTGGAATTTAAAAAATCCAGCCTTGCCATTATGTTGTGTAACTGGAGCTGTTTAATAAAAAAAATGGGGTGGGGTGAATGTTCTTAAAGAAAGTAATTGGACATAAAATGAGGAGGCTTGAATATCAGCATAGTTTGTGATTGCTGCTGTTATTGGCCTACAGCGAGAGTGCATCTCAATCCATGTGGGCCAAGCTGGCATTCAGATAGGTAATGCGTGCTGGGAGCTCTTCTGCCTGGAGCATGGTCTGGGACCTGATGGTGTGCTGCAGGAAGCCACATCAATGTTCCATTCCCGTCAGGACCCCTTCAACACCTTCTTCAATACAGGCAGCTCAGGCCACCATGTACCCAGGGCCATATTTGTGGACCTGGAGCCCACTGTAGTGGGTAAGCAGCCATTTTAACTGTATCTTCTCTTGCATTGTGTGTGTGCGCAGCGTGAGTGCATCTCCATCCATGTGGGCCAGGCTGGTGTGCAGATTGGCAATGCATGCTGGGAATTGTACTGCTTAGAGCATGGTATCCAGCCTGATGGCAATATGCCAAGCGATAAGACCGTTGGTGGCGGGGATGACTCCTTTAACACTTTCTTCAGCGAGACTGGCTCTGGGAAGCATGTGCCACGAGCTGTGTTCGTGGATCTGGAGCCTGCTGTCATTGGTAAGTTGGTATGAGCAGTGGCACAGGAAATTGAATGTTTCTTTTTTTTTTTTTTTTTAAAGAGACTGTAGGTGATTAAATGTCAAATCTTTCTGTATTGTCCTAAAAATTAACAATTTCTTATAGTAAATGAATCCAAGAGTGATTAGTTGTGACTAAACTTGCGATCTGTCTGTTTCAGATGAGGTGAGGACTGGTACCTACAGGCAGCTTTTCCACCCAGAGCAGCTCATCTCCGGGAAGGAAGATGCAGCTAATAACTATGCCCGTGGCCACTACACTGTTGGCAAGGAAATCATTGACATGGTTCTAGAGCGTGTCCGTAAACTGGTAAGTTTAAAGAAATTGCATTTTAGCATTTTGTTACTACTTGGGTTTCACTTATTGTAATTTGTGATGTAAAGACTTTTCTCTATCCATTTCTATTCAGACTGACCAGTGTACTGGTCTTCAAGGATTCCTCATCTTCCACAGTTTTGGTGGCGGCACTGGTTCCGGTTTCACCTCCTTGCTGATGGAGCGCCTCTCCGTTGACTACGGCAAAAAGTCCAAGCTGGAGTTTGCCATATATCCAGCACCTCAGGTCTCCACTGCTGTTGTAGAGCCATACAACTCCATTCTAACTACACACACCACACTGGAGCACTCAGACTGTGCCTTCATGGTGGACAATGAGGCAATCTATGACATCTGTCGTCGCAATTTGGACATCGAGAGGCCAACATACACCAACCTGAACCGGCTCATCGGCCAGATTGTGTCCTCCATTACAGCATCCCTGCGCTTTGATGGAGCTCTCAATGTTGACCTGACCGAGTTCCAGACCAACTTGGTGCCATATCCTAGAATCCACTTTCCCCTGGTCACCTATTCCCCAATCATCTCAGCTGAGAAGGCCTACCATGAGCAGCTCTCTGTTGCTGAGATCACAAGTGCCTGTTTTGAGCCTTCCAATCAAATGGTGAAATGTGACCCACGCCATGGAAAATACATGGCCTGCTGTATGCTGTACCGTGGCGATGTGGTGCCTAAAGATGTAAATGCTGCCATTGCCAACATCAAGACCAAACGTTCTATCCAGTTTGTGGATTGGTGCCCGACTGGATTCAAGGTGAGGGAATGGTGAAATGGTAGATTAAGGGTCTATTTATTTTTATTGGGTAAAGTTATTTGTTTTTATATGGAAGTTAATTTTGTTAGTTCAACCATTACTGTAAGCCCAATAAATGGTTAATAGGAGGATTTTGAAATGTGACTTTCAAATTATTTCCCCAACCAGGTTGGCATTAATTACCAGCCACCTACAGTGGTTCCTGGAGGAGATCTGGCTAAGGTGCAGAGAGCCGTCTGCATGTTGAGCAACACAACAGCCATTGCTGAAGCCTGGGCACGCCTGGACCATAAGTTTGACCTTATGTATGCCAAGCGTGCGTTTGTGCACTGGTATGTGGGTGAGGGTATGGAGGAAGGTGAGTTCTCAGAGGCCAGGGAGGATCTTGCTGCCCTCGAGAAAGATTATGAAGAGGTTGGCACAGAGTCTGTTGAAGATGAAGAGGAAGGAGAAGAGTACTGATCTTCAGGAAGCTTGTGGCAGAAGCACAGACTGCCACAGTTTGTCCAAAAAGCAAAGGGAACTAATGTCTGTCTGTTCCTTTTTTTTTTTTTTGTTGTTGTTTTTCCTGTTTTATTCTGTCCTGTCAGTGCAACGTTCTTTCCTGGTGTTCAAGTAATTGGTAATTCAAAGATGTTTTGGTTTAATTTGGCATGAACCTAAACTCTGCTACCGATCTACATTGTTTCTAAAAAAAAATAAAATAAAAAAACTTTCATGTTTATGAATAAATTCCCTTTGAATGATGTTTTTCCTTTCTCCTCTTCTGTCCAAGAATCTGGAAACTTCAGGACCTGATTGGGCAAATCTAGCTTTACTATACTGGCTTTGGCCATAGTATGTCACGATGTCAAGTGACATGGCAACCATTTTATGTAGCATTGGATGATACAAAATGTGTTAAATGTAAATCATAACTGAGGGCAATACAGAATGTATGTAGCTACAAAAAGTGCAAACAAATCATACCCTTTCATTTAAAGTAAGTTGTTAATGTTGAAATTAAGAATGGATGTACCCTTGTGAAATTTTAAAAGGTTAGATTAGCTCAGTTAAGCTAGTGGGTGAAAGATTTGACTGTACATCACAACGTCTAAGGTATTCTAACATCTTGAAGGCAATGGGTAGCTAGATTGAAATTCAGCTTGATTCTTAATACTCATTTCAACAAGTCAGTGTAAAAATGCATTTTCTATTCCAGCTCAAGTGTAAACATTCCAATACAGAACATGTGCACGTCATCTAAAATTTAAGCTATTCGCTTTGCATACACAAGGTAAGATGTGATTGCACAGCAAATGTGAACCCCTAATGCAGTTCAACTTTTAGCACTAGTGATGTACTAAAAGCCAAATGAATCTTTAAAAATGGATAATGGGGCTGCAGGTATCAACTAATGGGTGATTCTGGTGATAAAGAAGAATGAGGAGTTGTGCAAGCAAATAAGCCAAAAGTAAATGATTTGCCATGTGCTTTATAACGTACCAGGAGTCACCAGATTCAAGTAAAGTCATTTTATTCAGTGTATTCTGTTTAGGGTGAGGGAGACAAACACTGAGTTGTGTACCATATCACAAAATGCTTCCATTAATATTCCTTTAAGTATCCAAAAACTCTGGAGGTAATTTATTATTAGAAAAAACAAACCGGAAAATAGTACACACTTATTTCACTTTAACCAATATTTGGTTTACAAATTTTTAGCAGGCACGTCGCCACGTACATATTAATGGTCATAATATGTTTATATCCTGTGCAGTCTACATTGTTTTCACGCTTCGTACAAAAATCATTACTTGCTTCTTGAAAAGGTCTGAGTTTCACGACATCTACTTCCGGCTTTGCGGTGTGTGTATCACATTAACGGTCCTTCACATCCTGCAACACCATCAAACTATTTGTGTTTATTACAATTTCTGAAATGAACGGTAACGGTGATGTCTTAACTCACCCGGCATTGGGCTACATAAAATGAAAACGATTAACTAAATTGTTTTTGTTTCCAGTGGACGTTAGTAAGGTCACTTTAAAACTCCTATCTGCCATTTTTTCACTGTTTAACTACAGGACCCTCCCAGTCCACTACATCAGACTCATAGTAAGAACGGCGTCCAATCGGCTTCCTCGAAGGGTATATTTAAAGAACTAGTCCCGGTCACCGTGAACTGTCACCTGGACGTATTCATCCGCGCGAGTAAACACTATTATAGTGTGTGGAGATAATTAGCTCGGATTACTGAATACAACTCCATGGATTGCATCACTTCTAAAAGAATTATTTCATTTTGTCACAATAATGAGATAAATGCACAATTTAAGTGTGTATGACGACACCCCCTCACACACACACATGTACATTTTCACTTATTTCTATATTTCTTACCGTAATGTGGACCAATCTAACATTTATTTTGAATTTGGCTGCTTTAAAAAACCAATAACAAGTACAAGTCGATTTTTTTTTTTTTATTTGACTTCACTTATTTACATCGCAAGTTAAACTGATTTGAAATATGTTAGCTAACACAATTATGGATGATGTCAGATAACATCTAATGTGTGAATCAAATCCTTAATATTTCTTGAAAATGGAAATCAAATTACGTATATGTAAAATGTCTGATTAAAAAACAGTATTTTGGTTAAGGTTTGTGGGATGATTTGTGTAACTTGTTTGGTTGCTCGGTATCTATTTTTTTAGGCGGATGTGGTAACTGCCTAAGTGCAATCTTCTCAGTGTGTGTTTGACTGAGCCAGCCATCCTGTGTTGATACTGATTGTTCGTGTAAGTAGGAATCAGGCAGAGGAGTATCAGAGCAACACCGATCGCAGTGTCCGATCCTAACCCCTGTCTGTCCCGACCGAGTGACCCCCGTCTCTCTGGATCTGGACCATGAGCCAGCCTCGGCCGGACGAGTTTAAGCCGCCACCGGAGTGCCCGGTCTTCGAGCCCAGCTGGGAGGAATTCGCCGACCCATTCGCGTTTATCAATAAAATTCGGCCGATCGCGGAGAAAACGGGAATCTGTAAAATCCGACCGCCGCCGGTGAGTGTCGAGAGCTTGATGAACCGAGCCACGGCTGCTCCATAACCGCGGTTTCGATATTTAATCAACGGCTCCGGTAGTAGTTAGTAAGATTGGGTGCTCAATTTAAAGGGAAGATTTTCAACATGGCGGCGCCGTGACAGTACTAGCTAAACCAGCTGTATTGCTTTGTGTGCTTGATCTATAAGGATCTGGTTGTCTCGGCTAGTTACGAATATGCATTCAACACAAACACATCCATAACTAAACTGATATCAAAGGAACTTATCAATGTAATAAAGTAGTAAATTTAAAAGGTATCTAAGTTACAAGTGAGAATAGCTGGGATGAATGTAAGATGCTGTGACTGGCTAGCTAGATTGTTTGCTTGCTACTTATGGGTTTAGTGAAAATAACTACTCTGGCTATGCTAGCAGTCTTCATAAAGCTGACGTTAGATAATGTAATGAAACTTTCAGGCACAGCAGTTTCTCTGTAGAATCAGTTTCGTCGTTTGTTTACCAATAATCCCTTGTGAAACGGCAGGTGATGGCAATATCTGTTGCTTTATATTGTTCGCCTGTCGACTGAGACCAAGATATCAGGATTGAAACAGACACCGAAATGAATGCTGCAGAAAACGGGGGAAAGAACTTAGACGACTGATTCGCTACGAAGTTGTCCAAATGTCTCAGTGTTTCAGGATTTTGATTATTTTACATTTTGATAGCTAAAAGTAAGTATGACTAGTCTTCAGTTTGAGGATTACCAGGATAGCCGAAGATGCAAAGGGGTCCAGTAACCTAACCTACTGTAAATCCAGCTAGTTATCTTATTTATGTTTATTCCGTCAAGGAAACATGTTGTTTCTTATGAAGTATTCAGCTGAACATTATGATGACACTTTTGATTCGTTTTCCTCCCGTTGCTAATTTATTGTGTAGTCTGTTTACATGTAAATGTGCGCACACACACGCACACTCTCTCTCCTGTATTGAAAAGGGCCACATGGCGAGCTGCATTACCGCATCACTGTGACATTGAATTTGGCCTCAAGGATGATACTTTTGTCAGTCATTTATAAACAGTGCATACACTTAAACTTAAAGATGAATAAAAAACATTCTGATTATGCTGTTTTTGGAGTTTCGCTCCAAGTAGATCATTTAAATACTCAACATTAGAACTGGATACGGTATAAAATGGCAGTGCATGAACCACATCAACCGAGTATCGGTGTGCTTGTGTTCATACCGTGTTATCTAAAAGTTCTTTAAAATAAATGGGGATGATTTGGTTTAGAGAGCTGCATGAGAGATCACAAACACTCATTTCTCCGCCATTTCAGGTATTTAGTAGGATTCTACAATAAAGGAAGCATTCAAATTATAGTTACGCGCGCGTGTGTGTGTGTGTATAAAATAATACTCGTAGATAGGATTACACAATATGGGAGCTACGTGACGTGTCTCACGCCTCAAGAAAGTGAGAGGACAAAATGTGATCATTTGCATTAATCAGGTTTGATCTCCTGATGGCGAATCCGATCCCCAAATCGAATGTTACATTACTACGTGAAAGCACACGGCGCATTTTGAGCAACTGAACAAAAAATTGGAATTATACAACAATACGTATACGTGTTTGTATTCCTCTCATTCAGCCTTCCACTGAGGGGGAAAGTCTACCGATTTTTCCATCGCTCGTTACTATACGGTTTATATATATATTATATACGTGTGTGTTTGTGTCTGTGTGTGTATATATATATATATATATATATATGGGACTATATAAACTTAAATGGGAAAACACGTAAACAGATAACACAGAATGGCGTTACAGTCGACTCTGGCATCTAATATACACGTTTGATTTAAATGTGATAATCATTGTGCAGTGAAATAGTCCCACGACATGAAGCCATAGTGTGCTGTTTGTTTTAGGTGAATTTATGGTTACCGTGCAGGCCATGTTCACTTCAGCCGTCCTCCATGTTGCCTTTGTGGAGTGTGTGTGTGTGTGTGTGTACTACCATCTGGCCATTTTGTGGGTCTGTACCACAACTGTTGTGAACCAAATACGGGTAAAAATAAGGCTATTTTAGTGTTTTTTCACCATACTTGTTATTCACCACCTTTGTCTGGATAAAAGTGTATGGGGCGAGTATTCAACTTTACTGCTGGTTTTAATAGGAAGTCTTATTCATTGAGCACATTTGTTTCTTCATTTACTTCATGTGTATATAGTAGACAGATACATTGTTCTCACGTTATAATAGCTTATGAAAGTAACAGAACAATAAGAACTATGCTGTATTAGTATCTCCAAACATGTTCATATTTTTTTATTGTAATTATCTACCCACAATGAAATAATAGCTAATGTTTACCAGCCATATGTATGTGACAACACCCATATGAATCACTGTCCAGAACCATACTGTCATAGACTTTATAACATTACATAGACACTTATTCTGTAAAATAAAAAGGACCTTTAATCTACATAATAATTTAATATGGTTTTAATTTAAAATGATTTACAATCGGACAAATTGTCAATTTGCTCATTATTAAACAGTGAAAGATTAAATTCTGTTATACTTGTTTTTAAGTCATGCACAAGTGCCATTGTAATGAGCTTACAATGGTATGTCATCTTAAAACATGCTGAAAATAGGCTTTATTATTGTACATTTTATATTGTGTGTGTCTATAGGCGGTGTTAAGCTGGGAATGGTTGCTGTTTGGCTTGGTTTTTTGGAAAATAACTAGGGCCAAATGGGGATGTGGGTTGACCTGAGGGTGCTGATGGGGAAAAGACAGGGAAAAGATGTCTTCTGTAATTTTACAGAAGAATCCATGCGATGAAATGACGTTTTGAGGTGGAGATAAGGCTACAGTGGACTTATTTAGTTCAGTAACTGTAGGCGTATAAGGCTCATTCTTAGCATTGTAAGATTTCCCCACGACCTTTCTGCACTGTTTAACAGCAGATGATCTAGTTTATGCTCTAGCAGAGGAAGTGGTTTTGCAAATTGTTCACCTACGTGGTTACAAAAGCGGAAATGTAGAATTGTATGTTGTGTCTCAGAGTACACGGTTTTAGCGGGTAAGAAATGGAGTCTTTAGAACAACACGTACAAAAAAGGTGTTACTTGCTATGACCGAGCTCCCTCTGATTCACTTAAGTTTGTGACTGAACCATTCATCTGCATTAATGTTGCATGTTGTTTATTTATAGCAAATCATGTGTATGTAGGTGTGGTTAGTGATAAACAGAAATATTTCATAGGAAGCGAATGCTGTCACTTAAGTGGTTGAAAACGAAACAAGTTCATGCTGTTCTTTTCCAGTTATTCCAGTTTATATTTTTGGAACATCATCTAATAACAAGAATAAAGATCAGTTGGTGCTTTCACATAGCTGCATTCTTAGTATGCTTCCACAATGTGAAAGGTCATGATCACATACATTAATGCATATCACATTAGTTGGATACATTTAACATCATTTCCTTATTAGATCAGTCTCCTGCTGTCGTTTATTGCAGTTTGCAACCCAAAAGGGCCATTTGTTTTTTTGTGCTCACTACTGAACCCTCCCCGTATGCTGCATATCAATATGGCTTTTCACATGCAGACTAATGCAGGAATGTTAGGCCTCATTGCCACGTTCAAACCAAAAGAGAAAGAGAACCTGAACTGATGCTTTGCAGAATGGACTCCACCTCCAAATCTTTATGAAACGTATTAATTTTATTGTAGATGAACAAAGGTGCAATGAAAGACAATACATTAGCCGGCAGTACTGACATCAGTTAATCCAATTTTAACACTGAGGTCTGTTTGAAAGCCTAAATTAATAGCAACCTTCATTTAATTGGGACTTGTGTGTATGCTGTCGACTTTGTAATCTGCTGAATATTCCCTGTTGTAATGTTCACTTCAAGAAGAGAATTGGTTATTTGTTAAAATGTGAAATAATTATATAAAAATATAAAGCTCATGTTACTATCACACAGAAGAGATAAGCTCTGAGTATCAAAATTAGTATGCTTCTGTAACTGAATTGTGTATAGAGTTGGTGATTCCATATTAAATGTGTGTGTATTGTAATGATTCTGCAGTGGAAGAAAATTCAGTATGGCTATTTTGGAGTGTCTGGTATTGAGAATTGTGAAAATTGCAGCAACTTGAATGTTTCACACATAATTACGTTTGTCGAGATGTCAAAATGCTTTTGGTAAGGACAAAAGTTGTTACATTTGACTTGTGTTTGTTTAGTTAAATTCACTTATGTTTCTGTTTGTCTGTGCTCAGGACTGGCAGCCTCCATTTGCATGTGACGTCGACAGACTTCATTTCACTCCTCGGATCCAGCGTCTCAATGAGTTAGAGGTTAGTTCACACCCAGCATTTGGGTGTGTTATGTTGCTGGGGTATGGAAGTGTGGGTAGTGGGGGTGGAGGGTTGGGGGTGGGTGTTTTGGATGGTTTTATCTTTTCATTAAAGTTGTTTCAAGGAATCACAGGGAGACGCTAGGCATTATACTATCAATTAGAGAGCCTCAGTCAGCAGAACTGGGTTCTTTTCAAACTTCACCTGCTTTTCCATTTCAAAGGAAGCACAGTTCAGCAAAAAGAAATCCGTTAATCATTATCATTTTACATTTATTTTCTAGATATTTTTTTCTGTCTTTGTTTGCACCCCCCTCCTTTTTTGTTTTTAAATCATGCCCTCACACTTTTCTGTTGCTCCCCCACTCTTTTCTCTCTCCCAGGCACAGACGAGGGTCAAACTAAATTTTCTGGATCAGATTGCTAAGTTCTGGGAGCTTCAGGGATGTACTCTTAAAATTCCACATGTAGAGCGAAAGATACTAGATCTATACCACCTAAACAAGGTAAGGCCATTAAACCCACAGCTAAGAGATGAATGTTCTTAAACCAAGTACTGCATCAGGTCATGTGCTTTTGAAACACTGTCTATTACTCTGTCATAGTCAGTAATATGATTAAAATAAAAGTTTGCATTCAACAATCTTACACTCTTGATATCTGTGGGTTTTTTTTTCTGTCACTGCTTAGCTGGTTTCAGATGAGGGAGGTTTTGATGCCGTATGTAAGGATCGCAAATGGACAAAGATAGCCATGACAATGGGCTTTGTGCCTGGCAAAGCAGTTGGCTCACATCTCCGTGCTCACTACGAAAGAGTCCTCTACCCCTACAACCTCTTCCAGTCTGGGGCCAACCTGCTGGTGTGTACAATCCTTATTATCCTGGACTTCTAACCATTTAACATGATGAGGAACTGAATTCTTTACAGATCCAGTGATATGTAGGATAATATATCGTAGGGTAATTCGGGAGGCCGGACAGCTATCTTTCTCACTTATTATACAAGCTATATCATACATGGCATACAACATACTTTGGTCTATTTTCCATTAGCCTTCAGCTTTATGAGAAAAAAAGTAAACATTTTTTCAACGTTTTAACCAAACATGGCCACAACAAATCAGAACAGTTCTCACAAACTTTGCGTTAAAAAGGCTGCTGCTTTTGTGTGAAGTTTGCCAGAGGTGGATTATACAGGATTTCTGAAAGATGGAAATTAGTTGCTTGGGTGAATGAATAGCAGATGTTTCTAATTAGATTGCATCATATATTTATATGTATCCATATGACGTGCAGCTTAGGTAGAAATCAATTTAAACATAGAGCTGAACTGTTAAATGACACAGGACAGAATCCTGGGATTCTGGGATTTGACTTTACATGCAAGTATTTGACCATCATATCAAGCCTTAATATTGTAAGGATATGCTGTAGTGCAGTTTCAGGTTTTATGTATAATGAGATCATTGCATCGGTATGGATTTGGGTCAGCCAGGAACTCCAAAATTGAAAAATGCAGTTTATTTATTTTACACATAATTTCAGTTTATTATTTATGCATCGACTGGCTGTGGGTTTGACTATGGTAACTATTCAACTACAAATGAAACATGCCAGGAACCTTGTGCTGCAAATCCAGACCAGAGTTTTAGGGGAAAAACTTGGGGAAATGCTACTTATGACTAGCTTTATATTTTAGGTATTCAGAATGAATCGTAGCTTTAGCAAGGTGGAAGGTCTGTTCCTTAAAATGTGAGTTTTGAATACGTTAGCCCTAACGTTGCTTTGACAGAAAGGTTATCTCTAGTATAAACATTGCCTCTTGTGCTGTGCTGCATCTTACTGTTTTATCTTATTAAGAATTTTTTGTGTCAAACTCATCCTGGAGATCTTTATCTGCTCTAATTGTGCGTTGTGCTATGTTCCAGTGCAGACAAAAATATACAATTGGAGTATCTGGTGCAACATATTGTTCTGGAATTATAATTATGATGTAAAAGATTCTGTTCCAAAACGCCCCCAAAATATTTGTTGTCTCCAAAATGAGAGACATCTAATTGGATGTTTGTGACCTCTGGGAGACTGAGGTCACCTAAATTCTTGTATAACTCTTGGCACATTCTCTCGCCCAGGCTCCAGAGGTAGCAGCCAAACTGATGAGTTTCGGGGCTGCTCCTGAGCAGGAGAAGGTATGTCTAATTTTTTGATTCGAGCCCAAGACATTCTAATACCGGTTCATTAAATGGGATGTACTAAAAATATGTTTGTTTTTTACTGCTGTGAAATATCTAATTGAGGGAGTTGAAACAAAAAAAAAATAAAGTTAAGATTTTTTAAATCTCGCATTATAAGCTGGAACGTAAAAAACAGTTGCATCAGTTCGTAATATTCATAAACAACTAGTAAACACTTAATCGTATCCTTAACAGATCTTAATGTCTGTTTCTCTTTAGTTTTTTTTGCATGTTTTGGTCTTTGGTGTTTTTTTTTTTCTTTCTGGTAGTCCTTCTTCCTTCCTTTACCCTCCCGAATACCAACATTGCTTTGGTTTATTATGGAGGTGGACTGGTATTTATGTAACTGGTCTGTCTTGACCACTCAAAGTCGATGCCCCACTTTTCTCTATCTCCCACCACAAACCCCCCACACTGTGATGCCAAATGCCACACTTCAGTAGAAAGTGATGGATGGAGAAGTAGAACATTGAGCATTGTTAGTTTAAGCCTTTCACTCTTAGTTTTTCCTTATGTTTGAGTCTGAAACAATAGATTTTTTTTGTGACAATGTATTTTTTTTCTTCTTCTTTTGGTCTGGTTGGTTTCACATTCCACTGCTTCACAAATGCAATAAAGTATTAGCATGTGAGTGTTCTTTGATTGCAATTTGGCAGGGTGTGAATCTGTCACAGCTTCTTATTTTTCAGGGTTGGTTTTCCTTTGCAGTTCAAACAATTGCATTGCTATTTAGAAAAAAGTTAGAATAATATAGTTGTTGACTTCAAATTTATAATACGCTTTAGTAGGTCTATATCATCGATAAAATTTTAAAACCGATAATTCGCGTACAATTTGACATTCGTGCATTAATTTGGCCGTTTCCAGTAAGATTATTCAAAATGGATTTTAAACATGTAAAAGAAAACCTAATGTGTGTTGATCTGTGTGCTCTAGGAAATAACTATTTAATTTTAATTCTGTTTTTCTGTATTCAGTAACAATAGCTTTCAGTATTGTTTTCAGAATCTTTCACAGTCTGGTTCATTTTTAATACGTACATTAAGCATGACACTTCATAGTCGATTATTTTGGTGAAGACCTTCATAAAACTGTGTTGTCACTGTGTCCACTTAGACAAAAACTGAGTTTGCTGATTTTTATGCAGTTGTTTGGTGCGTATAGATAGAATGTTTATATTAACCAAACCAGGGAAAATGAAGAAAAATGTATGATAGGGCATGAAAGTCCTATTCAACTTCACCACCTCATCATTTACCACACCCTTCTCCTTCCTAGCTTGTTTTCATTTCCCTTCGAGCTTTGTAGCTTACAGTAGGGAATATGCTTTTAAAGGTAACAGCTGTTACCCCTTTCTCTTACCCCCCTTTCTTTGTGAAAAAGATCCCTCTGGGTTAAGCACTGCAGAAGCACCCCACCCACCCCCGGTTTCCTCTCTTCTGTGTATTCCAACTGATAATCTGATAATAGCTGGAGAAACTCCTACCGAGCTCATTTGGATTTACACTAATTTGCATGGGTTAGATAAACAGGAGAGATGGATACAAAGCTAAAAGCTTTAAAAGAAAACTTAGTCCTGTGCTGCCATATTTGAGTTGTCATCACCATCTTAATTCATTAAAGTCCTATCTTATTAATTTATGTGTGTGTGATATATTTAATATGTAGTTACACAAGAGAGCAAGTTAAGATTGGACCAGTTGATAGTTTCTGCTCATTTGAAAGGTTAAAGAAGCTTTGAATCTGTATGTTAGTATGTGACCACTTGCCATTAATACAATTTAGAGACCATGATTTTTTTTATCTAGACTTATAGTCACTCTGGGCTTGGTGGATGATTGGTATGAATCTTTATTTAGGGGAAGCCATTCCTTTTTTTTTATATGGAATTTTCCAATAAAATGGGGAAAAGTAAAATAAAAAGGGAAATGCAAATTGGGTAGCGTTGCCATCTTGTATCTCCAGGCTTCCTGGTTTGTGCCTATGTAGAGTTTCTAATGTTCTCTTCTGTCCATGTGGCTTTCTTCTGGGTTCTCCGGGTTTCCTCCTACCATCTGAAACATGCCAGGGTGCAGATTGACGACTCAAAATTTCTGTAGATGCGAATGACTGTGTGGGTGTGTGCATGCATGTTTGAGTGTGAGGTGCCCTTTCATGAAGTAGTGCATATTTCCACTTGCAGGTGTCCCTGAGATAGACTCCGGATCTGCTGCAACCATGATACTTGGTTAATGAAGATGAATAAACATATGCTTCTAAATTTTCTAACAAAATTTTAAAACAATAATAAGCTCTATTCTCTTTGTCATCTCTTGATGCATGTTCTTGTTCTTGTCTTATCTCTGTCGATACTATTGAAATATGAAATATTGAAATATGTGCTAATCCTCTTTTTGACTGTGAGATGAGTCATGATGCAGATACCCAGGAGTGTTTTTAGATCAGCTGTTTTTACCAGTTAATATCCTCTATGGGAGTGGGACTAATTACGAATCTATTTCACTGGTTCTTCTGTGCCTGTACTTTAGACATCAGTGTATTGAATTTCCAAATTGTAATATCTTGTAATATTGTGCATGATGTTTAATTTCTGAAATTGTTCTGTACAATGAGATGTACTTCAAATGTACTACAGTGCAGCCAAGACATATTTGTTCAAGTGAAATTTATAGGACTGTCTACAAACCTTTGCAGGTGCTGGAAGTGGAAAAGGAAATAACTTTTATTATTTCATCCGCAGTTTTTTCAGAAGCCCTCCCTTCCGGAAAATGGTGATGATAAAGAATATAAACCTCACGATCTGGTACAGAGGCAAAAAGTGCAGGTGCAACCCGGTGATACATGCGCACCTGCCAGGAGAGCCAAGCGGATGAAAGCTGAGGTAGATCAAGTGATTAATACACATGCATGTACAAAGCTTACCTCAGGACACATTAACCACGTTCTCAACACTGTTGTTGAGCTATAATTACTTGCTATTACAAATTAAAACAGCAAATCACCTTTTGTGTCTTGCTCCCTTTCTAGTCCGACTGTGGAAAGTCAGAGGGGTGTGCAGGAGGAGATGCGAGTGAGAACAGGCCCAATCTCAGGAGACGCATGGGCTCTTTTGTGGTAAAACCTGAACCAGGTGAGCTGCTGTTTCTGCCTGTTATACAAGCTTATTGTCATTATTATAAGCTTCCTCCTTGTCAATATAATTATCATTTATATAGCACAGTCAAGTAGGGGACATATGAAAAGCATGATAGACCGATAATGATAAATATATTAAAATGGTCCTTTTTTTTCTTTCTTTTTTTAAACATTTTCTTCTGAAAATTACATATTCACTTAGTATGAAGACTTCCTTTGCATATGTCTCAAACAGAATTAAAGTTATACCATTTTAAAATTTGATTCCCCCAGATTTCATAGGGATAAGGAGAAAAATAACATTAACATTAAAAGCAAATTTACATTAAAGTTTAAAATACAGCAGGTTAAATTGGTTTTTACTTTGACTATCTATCTTATTTATTGTGAGTGTCGAGAAGTGCTAAAAAGTGAACAAAATTAGTGACATCATGCAAGAGCTGATTTTAAAGACAAGCTTATGTGAATAAGCTCTTTTGTGTTGTGTCAACAGTGAAGGAAATACCCATTCAGATTAAACAGGAGCCTGTGGAGAGAGAACTGCAAGCTGAGCCGGAGAAAACTAAATCGCGCTATAAGAAAATCGCTCCACAACCACCTGTCAGTGTAGTGAGTCTTCTCTAACTGGCTCTGTTTGATTTGAATTATTTTACTTTTATCATTTACCCTATATTTCATCACCTCCTTCTTTTTTTTGTAGGTGGACCAGTATGTGTGTTTGGTATGTGGGAGTGGAAGTGATGAGGATAGGCTGTTGCTATGCGATGGCTGTGATGACAGCTACCACACATTCTGTTTGATCCCGCCCCTTCATGATGTCCCTAAGGGTGACTGGAGGTGCCCCAAGTGTCTGGCGCAGGTGTGGGAAGCAGGGGCTAATATTTCACTCACTAAACAAGACATATCCTTGTCTAACATTAACATCATGATCACTGTAACAATAAAGAGCCCAGTTGAAAGTGTTTAAGTACATATGGCCTGCAATATATTTATAGCTTTATTATATAGCATTGCTTTATTATGATACATTGTTACTATATAGATAAATAATTACCGTATAGATCAATAGCGAATAATTTCTCTTAATCAATACACAAAAGTGGCAAGTTCAGATAGATAAAGAAGAAAAATTGCTAACAATTGTTTTGTGGTAAAATTGCTACTGGGGTTATTTGTAGCTTTTTAATTCTTATTTTAAATAATGATTGTGTTATTTATATTTTTTATATATTTATATACATACAGAACACACACAATTTTAATGTCCATTTTAATAGGGACACCTTTACATCTGCTCATTTATGAACTTATCCTGTGTTTGATTTTTGTGTTTTTTTTTTTGCATTTTGCTGCTACCACGTGATTGGCTAATGACTGCATACATTATATATTGTATAATGGTGTTCCTATTGAAGTGGACTGTGTGTGTGTTAAAAGCAAGCTCAAACAGAAATACAGAACCACATACACTGCACACAAATCTTTATACTGTGCATAAGTATTTGAATAACTAAGTAATATTTTGACTTACTGATTGCAGTACGTTTCTGTACAGGAGTGCTGTAAACCACAGCAGGCATTTGGGTTCGAACAGGCACGCAGAGAATACTCCCTCAAAACGTTTGGAGAAATGGCTGACTCCTTCAAATCTGACTACTTCAACATGCCTGTTCATGTAAGCTCAGAAATGCCCAGCATGTGTGGTGTGTTATTGATGCATATTCAGTGACCTTGGAATTAGTAACTTATCTGTAAATGTTTTGTTGCATTTATTGTTACCCAATGTTCATGTGTTTCTGTGGCTGTGTATTCATTTCTGTATGAATTTATAGATGGTACCCACTGAGCTGGTAGAGAAAGAGTTCTGGCGATTGGTGGGCACGATCACAGAGGATGTGACTGTAGAGTATGGAGCTGATATCGCTTCCAAGGAGTTCGGCAGCGGCTTTCCAATAAGGGGCGGCAAGTTCAAGGTTGCACCACAAGACGAGGTAAAATAAAACATTGATACAAATATGCTAGCAAAGTAATAGATAGAATTTCGGAGAAATGTATTTTATAAGAACTATAAGACGTCTAGAGCACTAAATCTCATCTCATCGCTGGACAAATGAGAAAGCAATTAGAAATATTGGGTAGATGGGCTCAACACACATTAATTTAAACATCCATGTATATCATTCATATTTAGTATAAAGAGTTTATAATTCTTAATAATAAATATTCTTCTCGTAACACTTTGCTTAAAGTAAAAATGAAAAAGATTTAGGAAACACCCGTTTACATTTTTGGGTGTTATTATATGTGTAATTATCTGGATATAAGCAAAAATATGAACTGATTTTAAACTTTTGTCAAAGCAGCTTTTCTGTGTTTGTGTTGCAGAAGTACTTAAGCTGTGGGTGGAATCTGAATAACATGGCAATGATGGCTCCATCTGTGTTGACGCATGTGACAGCTGATATATGTGGCATGACCCTGCCCTGGCTGTATGTGGGAATGTGCTTCTCCTCTTTCTGCTGGCATATTGAGGACCATTGGAGCTACTCCATTAACTACCTGCATTGGTAAATACCACTTCATCATGCGACTTTCTTTATATATCTTGTAAAATAGTGTAGTAAACATGTAGAGAGTGAGTTCTGTTGGCTTGTGGTCAAGACCATTGTAAGATTTTGGCCTAAAGAACAGGGGAAATCTTTTTTTTTAATATACACTTAGTAGTGTAGGGCAAGAGAGTGAGTTATCTCTAGATATGCTGAGTTTGCTGTGGATTATGTTTTATAATACCGCACGGTGATTACTTAATATATTCAGAACGTATTTTGTGTTCTTACTTCTTCGTCAGTTGGGTGACATTGCTAAACCTTAGACTTCTACTGTTGATGATATGAATTCTACTGTTAAACCAACCAATTTCAGTACAACATTGAAGCTGAATGATATGCTAAGAATTGATTCACGATTTTCAGTGACAAAAGAACTGTGTGAATGTTACCTTGATTCATTTTGTTCACAGCTTTTACACCCCTTTTAACTACTCTCCTGACCTGCCTTCAGATTTGAATGAATGTTTAGGTGTGGCCTGAAAAATGCAGATATAACAAGGCATTTTGCCATTTTAAACTGCAGAAAATCAGTGACTGCAATAGGATTTGATGAAGCCGTAGGTTTGTGAGAAGGATTATATGACATTTCTTCACATGCTCTGGTTATATTGGTTCTATCTGTCTTTGAGGGAAAGTGACAATAAGAATGTGATTTTAAGTAGTTGCTGGTTTTGTCTGTAGGGGAGAGCCTAAGACATGGTATGGTGCTCCAGGATTTGCTGCTGAGCAGCTGGAGGAAGTGATGAAGAAGCTGGCACCTGAGCTATTTGAATCTCAGCCAGATCTCTTACACCAGCTTGTTACCATCATGAACCCTAACACACTTATGTCTCATGGAGTACCAGTGAGTGTCACTCTCTCACACACAAACACACACATACATATACAAAGGTGACAGCTCACTTTCTCTCTTGGTCATGCACTCATGCACATACACACAGTCCTGTCTTTCTAACATTGAATCACTATTTTAATCATTGAAGTGCTCATAATTCCACTTCACACTGATTGAATTTTCAGAGAATTGAAAGTAATTCTCTACTTTCTTTCTCAGATTTACAGGACCAATCAGTGTGCAGGAGAGTTTGTCATCACATTCCCGAGAGCCTATCACAGTGGTTTTAATCAGGGCTTCAACTTTGCAGAGGCTGTGAACTTCTGCACTGTGGACTGGGTAAGAAAGATTCTACCTGCCTCACACATTTCTATATGATACTGGAGTATAGTATTAATATTGGTTGGATAATTGTTGCCCTTCTTTTTTCTATAGATACCTTTGGGCCGTCAGTGTGTTCAGCACTACCGCTTGTTACATCGTTACTGCGTGTTCTCGCATGACGAGATGATATGTAACATGGCTTCCAAAGCTGAGAAACTGGATGTGGTTCTGGCATCAGCCGTGCACAAAGACATAGTGCTAATGATCAATGAAGAGAAGGAACTCCGAGAGCAAATTCGCAAATTGGTGAGAAAAGCATCAAACCTGACTATATGAAGATCTATCTATGAAGCGTTGGGTTGCTAACAGGCCAATCTCTAACAGCCTGCTTACTCAGTACCAGACTTTTAAACATCCCATAAAGAGTTAGTGTGTGTTCTAAAGTGCAGAATTTTAAAACCTAAAAGGTAAAAGATTACCTTTAGTCTCACTTAATGTGTGGTGTCTTTTTAATATCTCCTCTCCTTTTTTTCCTTCTCTCTCTAGGGAGTGGTGCAGTGTGAGTTGTTTGAATATGATTTGCTACAGGATGATGAGAGGCAGTGTTGTAAGTGTCGCACCACCTGCTACTTATCTGCTCTCACCTGTACATGTCGGCCAGGTGAGCAGGTGTGTCTACACCATGCTGACCAGCTCTGCTCCTGCCCTGCCTCCAAATACACATTCAGGTGAATACTTCAGTCAATAATGTTATTCAACAACACATAAAGTGGAACTTTAAAAAAAAATCTTTCTCTTAAATTTGTTGTTGTCTATTAGTATAAATTAGCCTCTTAATGCCTTTTTGTTATTCCTCAGGTACCGCTTCACACTGGATGACCTCCTCCCCATGATGAACGCTGTGAAGCAAAGGGCTCAGTCGTATGACGAGTGGGCGTCACATGTAACTGAGGTCCTTGAGGCCAAACTGGACAAAAAGCGCAGTGAGTTTTGCTTTAGAAAATGGATTCAGCTTGTACACTAGCATGGTGTTGATTCTTTTTTGTACATACTGCCATTGTTGAAGAGCCAAACAACACATGATGAGTTTGCTAATGTACGTTGAATAACATTTATGTAAGGTCATTTAAAGGGAAACAGTCATATTCCTTCCATCTGTCCGTCCGTCAACAACACTGGAAGTATTCCAGATTAGACACTAGCATCTTGTCAGTGAAAAAAGGGCTTACTGCGTATGTCAATTGTTGACATATGTTGTTATAAGTTGATGTAAAAAGATTAAATGTCTGTCTCACACAACACTCTCTGTACTCTGTTTCAGACCTGTCTGTGTTCCATTCCCTGCTTGAGGAGTCAGATAAGAACAATTTTCCGGATAATGATCTGTTCCGTCACCTGAGAGCAGTCACTCAGGATGCAGACAGATGCTCGGCTGTGGCACAGCAGCTTCTCAATGGCAAAAGACAGACAAGGTATATATATATATATATACGTACACACACACAGGCTGGTAAATTAGACAAGCACTATCCCATTCTGCATTGTGTGAAGAGGTGACATTGGTGTGGTCAGCAGTGCATTTGTGTTTCATTAGGTATCGTGCTGGGGGAGGAAAAACTCAGAACCAGTTGACTGTAGAGGAAATGAGGTCATTTGTGCGTCAGCTCTACAGCCTTCCCTGCAGCCTAATGCAAGCACCATTATTGAAGGTAACACACACTTGCCATATCTATTTGCTTTATCCAGCAAGAGTCAATCAATCAAACCTCCTCTGTGTAGCAATTTCTAGTATGATATACAGAGTCTTTGATTACTAATAAGTAAAACTAGCAACTTCACATTGAGCTCAGTGAATGATGAAAGATATTAATTGCTAGATTTACATATAAAGGCAAATGTTTTGGTCAGACTGAATAATTTTATTTCTTGTTTACAGATTATACATTATTTTAAACTCAACACTTGAAAATTTCAGTTCACATGCATATAATCCAAAACAAATGTATGCCACTACATGCAGCTTCTCATAAGCACAATTGTAGTTAACAATAGATAACAGTAATAGCATCATGATCCAAACGTACACGTTTAAAAGATACCCAAAGTTATTACTATTCTTTTATATGAATTCTGAAACTTAATCTTTCTCTTTCTTTAATGAGACAGAAAGGTGAGTCATTCAGATGGGTATTTCTTTATTTTATATAATCTATATTATTTAGGTGTTTATATAAAGGGTTTTATTTTTTCTTATATTTTAATGTTGTTTCCTTGCTCTCTGTCATATTCCTCTCACTCTCTTAGGAGCTGATGAACCGTATTGAGGATTTCCAGGCACACTGTGAGAAAGTTCTGTCTGATACTGTGAGTGCAGATTCTGTGATGGAGATTCAGGCCCTTCTAGATGAGAGCTCAGAGTTTGACGTATTTTTGTCTGAGGTTCCTCGGCTACGGGAGCATCTAGAGATTGCTCGTTGGTTAGAAGCAGTGCATTTGGCTGAGGAGTCAGGCAACAGTTCCCGTGGTCTCACTCTGGATGCTATGCGGCAGCTGATTGACCGCGCTGTGGGGTTAACCTCTGATCCTGCGATAGAGCGTGCTATGGCTCGTCTGCAGGAGCTGCTCACAGTGTCTGAACAGTGGGAGGAGAAAGCACAGACACTGCTCAAAGCCAGGTGAGGGCAGCATTGAGTCACGTAAACCAGATTACACACTGGATTTCTTAGTGATAAATGCTGGATTTGCAACTCTATTTGCATTTGATTAAAAACTCACTAAATGTCCCAGTCATTTCTGTCAGAGATGTTTATGTCTACACATCTATAGACAAGCTATACATCAAATCTTCATCTCCCTTAGACCTCCAGAGAGTGTGGAATCTCTGTCTGCGGTTCTGAAAGAGATTGAGGCTGTACCTACATACATGCCCAACTGTCTGTTGCTGCGAGACTCTGTTAACAGAGCTACAGAGTGGCTGAAGGAGGCTGAGGCTCTGCAGGTAAAGCACATTGAGGATCTTTCAAGCTTCATTAATGCCAGATTTTCTTTTACTTATGGTGTACCTTAAATAATGTTTCTAATAAGTGGGTTTGTGAATTTTGTGAATGTTTATATGAACAAAAGTATTAAAAATAGGAAATTATTTTAAATATTTGCCGTTTTCTTGCTTATATACTGAGGTGTGTGTGTGTGTGTGTGTGTGTGTGTGTTTAGTTGGGAGGGCGTGTCCCTGTGTTAGACACATTGTCAGACTTGGTGCTGAAGGCCCGGGCGATTTCTGTACAGCTGGAGCCGCTGGAGCGACTGGAGGGGCTTGTCTCTGAGGTGCAGGCATGGAAGGAGTCTGCAGCCAAAACCTTTCTCCTCAAAAACTCCTCTTTCACCCTGTTGGAGGTATACAAATCTCATTGCTTCTCGCAGTTTTGTTGATGTTTTTGAAGCTGATTGTTGGTGTGGTAGGTTTTTTGTTTTGTTTAGTTTTTTTTAAATGAATAACAATATTAACATGGTTTTTCCTATGTTCTAGCACAACTGTTGTTTTCAGACTCTCTCTATCCCAATGTCTACAGGTGTTGTGTCCGCGGTGTGAGACAGGAAGCTCACTCAAAAGAAAGATGAAGAAAAAGGGAGATGCATTGTCGTGTGGGAAAAAGAGAACAGGAAGACTGGACAATCTCTGTGATGTAGAGAAAGCTCTTTTAGAGAGTAAAGACTCCGCTTCTGCAGTAAGTTAACAATATGTGACAGCCACTTTAAATTGAGCAGAGAATTGATTTTAAATAATTAAATTTTAAATTGTTTTCTTGACCCTGAACATGAGTAGAATTCAGCAAAATAAAAAGCAGGTCAAATCACGTATCTGTGATCGGTGACAAAACTAAAACAGAATGCACTACAAAGATTCTCCTTTTTTATGCAGTAAATACCATAGAACACACACATCTTATTGAGACATTTTAAGACCTTTGTCATTTTCTAAGAATTTGCATATTGGACATCAGTTTAAAATTCCATGTTACTATGCCTGTTTTGCATATCCGTTTGTCTTTCAGATGGCGACTCTTGCTGAAGTCCGTTTGAAGGAGCTGGAGTCCTTGGTGTCTCTTCGTGCAGCTAACGAGTCTAAACTCCTCCCAGCAGCTGACTGCAGCACATTCAAAGTGTGTGTGTGTCAGAAGCCTCCCATGGGTGCCATGCGTCAATGCGAGCTGTGTCGTGATGCCTTCCACAGTGTGTGTGTACGTGGACATGGGGACCCTTGTGAGTCTGAACCATGGTTGTGTCCTTTGTGTCGGCGTTCGGTGAAACCGGCTTTAGACAGGATTGTCCCACTGATGGCATCTCTGCAGAGGATCCGTGTGCGTTTACCAGAGGGAGATGCTCTGCGTTACGTGATTGAACGCACAGTGGACTGGCAGAGGCGAGCACGGGAGGTCATTTCCTCATATAATTTTCCAACAACCGCTCAGGAGAACCAGGGAAAGCAATGTGCAGGGGACAGCAGTGCGAAGGTGGGTATGGTGCAGGGTGTGATGGGTTGTCTCTCATTACCTCACAGAATAAATTAATTAATTAAATACATTTATTAAAAGAAGTTGTTATACAAGTAGTAAAGCACGAGGAAGAAAATTCCTTATATATGAACAAAAAAAAAAGTGCAGTCTGTTTTGTGTTTCTCATCAATAAAGCTGTTGTGTATGTGTTTCTGTTCATCAGGGTCAGGACTGGAACAAGTACAATCAGGAGCAGTCTGTCTTTTACATAGAGCAGCGTTGCATCCCTCTGCAGTGTGAGTTAACATATTGAGCATCTCTGTTTCCTATTCGGCCTATATTAAGGCTACAATATTATGGTGGGAGGTATACTGATATGAGTGACAAACCTTTCAACCAGTGGGCCAGTCTGTCTGTCATAGTTTCACAACTTCTCAGACTTTACTTGTTGTAAAACTCCTGCACTTACAGATGTTGTGCTGCAGAGGGCATTGTCCCCACTTCATTAATTCTGGCCTCTGGTTATGACATTAAGTGTCCTGTAAATGACAACAGAAGTGGCATGTAGTCCATGTAAGCAACATTTTGTTGTAGTATTGTTTTATTGCAGTTTACACTCATGTTCAAATAATACATATAAAATGTTTTTTTTAATATATTTTCCCACCTGTATTAACCCTGTACTGTGCTGTCATTCGTGCCATTTGTGGATTTAATACTGAGCACAAACTCGCATTCTGCCAGGACTGAAGCACAAAGTTTAGCGTGAAATAAAAGTGTATGTCTCTCTTTTTTTTGGTGTGTGTGTGTGTATGTTAGGTCTGAGTACAGACCTGGAGGAGCTGATGGTGGAAGGATTACTGCTGCAGGTATCACTGCCTGAGACTCAACAGCTGTATATGCTACTACTAAAAGGCCCTCCGGCCCAGTGCAGTCCAGGGCATACACACCCGGCAACCGACAGCCCACAACACACATCCTACTCAACTCAGGAACACACTTCATCACACAAAGAGGTAAGAGCATGCATCAGGCCTCGCTGCATGTTTGTTAACAAGAAACACTGCAATTCCACAATACTACAATATCAGAGTTGACACTTTTTTGTGTGACTTTGTCTTCCCAAAAGAAGGACTTAGTGACCCCAGCAGAAAAGAAAGCAAAGCGGCGGATGGAGAGAGAAGAGATGGGGCTGAAGATTGACGTGAGGGAGCGAGGGATCCCGAAACGAAAAAAGCAGCGGATGAGAAGTGAGAAGAGGAAGGCAGCATCTGTGTCTGCGTCACCTAATTACCTGTCCGATCTATCCCAGTCGGATGACTCAGAGGAGGACATGATCCTCTGTCCTGCTGAGAGCTGCCTTCAGCCTGCAGGAGATGAGGTGTGTGTTTAACCTTCTTGTAGATATATCAAAAATTTATAATGGCTGAAACAATCTGCATATGGTGTGCTTGTGTATCGCAGGTGTTCTGGGTGCAGTGTGACTGCTGTAACCAGTGGTTTCACATGATCTGTGTAGGCGTTTCTGAAAAGGTAGCAGCCGAGGAGGACTACATGTGTGTCACCTGCAGTGCACGTTAACACAAGACAGCAACAGAAATTATACCAGTGTGCACAGTGTGCAGGAGAGGAGCTGAGGCCTAGGAGGAGAACTTTCAGTTCATCTCCCCTTTTATCCCTTTTGTACTATCCTTCTCCAAGTTGTGTATCTGATTGATCCCAACACCCTCTGACCTTTGTAATAACGGTGCTATTTCCTCTTTTTTTGGAATTTGGTTTTGTTGTTCTGAATGATGCTATTTGGTCATTTTTTTGTATTTTTACAACTTTTCTCCTATTTGAACTATGTGTGGTTGTCTAAAAATACAAATATGCTAACCGAAAAAGCGTTACATAGTAGAGTGTGGGGCACACAGCATGGGTTTCTAATCGGTTGCGTTGTCGATAATGAGAACGAGGTCATTTTGTTAAAAGCATGTGAAAAACAATACAGAAGGGTTTCTTGTTTCTCGGGGACTTCTGCATGCTGAACACAAGAACGCAGAACATACAAAAAAAAATTTTGTACCAAATATCTACAATAAACAAATAAGAAATGAAAACTTGTTTTTGGTAAACCCACTGTTATGTACACATGCATCTGGGATAATATAATTTCTTTGTTATTTCCGTTTTCATTTTGTAGATTAGTTTTATTTATCTGAGCAATAATGTCAGTAAGCATCTGGGGATTTGGAGTGTGTATGAACTGTGTGAATTGTGTGCTGCTGCTTTAGAGGTGATGGTTCAATGTACATGAAGTGTAAAGCATAGATGGTACAGTTTGGGTTGGTGATTAGTGATGTAGCAGCCAGAGAGAAACGTGTATAAAAAAACTGCCACAAATCTCATTAAGGCCATTTTGTGGGATGGGAGGATGGGAGTCGGCAGCCGGGTTTAAGCTTGTTTAAAATGTCCCAGTTTATAGTGTGGAATAAAAGCCCTTTTGTCTATCTTAAAAAAAAGTCTCTAGTGTTTCTTCTCTTTTTAGTGCCTGTTCAAACCTCATGGTTTTGTCAGTATCTCATGCAGAATTGAGGGTAGGAGATGTTATACATGTCTACATTAAAGAATTTACACTATATAGCCAAAAGTATGAGGACACCTGCCCATTGCATTTGTATATGCTTTTTGAACACATTTTAACATTTACAGCATTTAGCAGACACCCTTATCCAGAGCGACTTACATTTTTATTTAATTTTTATGCGAACATCATTTTTATTTGAACACCACATTCAAGATTTAGTTAGGAAGCTTTTAATGGAGCTCACTTTGTCTATGGGGCATTGTCATGTTAAATCTAATGCATATCAAGACATCTTAAGGAATTTTGTGGCAACAGATGGCCAGGTATCCATATATTTTGCAATACATTGTATGTTCAACAGTTTGTGGAACCCTAAACACTGAGTCACACTGCCCAGTTATACGAGACTAAATGGCAAACCTTTTATTTACCTGAATCGTATTTTCCTTTGTAAAACCACTTTTACTACATTAGACTTAATTAAAAAGTTATTTAACCAGGGGCTTCAATTCTGGCTTTCTGATTGAACATTTTAAAAATAAATGTAATGCTATATAAATGTCCCACTGTTGACAGCATGATTCTTTTTTTTTTGTTTTTGTTTTTTTTGTTTTTTTTTGCCTTGATGATGATGTTGGTGTTATGATGATTTATGCCTGAAGGGCAATGGGTCATGCTCATTCTTCAGACTCCATGACACAGCCAAATAATTCTATTTAATTCATTCTAATTGAAATCTTCTATTTGTCAGCAATTCTGAAACTGGTCTGGTTGTTTAATGGAGAATAGAATAACATTTTAAAGCTTGGTCAACCAGCATTAGGACATTATGCCTTATTATGTTGGCTTGAAAGAGCCAACATACTGTTTTGCTTTTTTTTAATTCAGTATTTCTTTTATCCATCCATCCATCCATCCATTTTCTACCGCTTATCCGGGGCCGGGTCGCGGGGGCAGCAGTCTAAGCAGGGGGAATACCGAGGCGTTCCCAGGCCAGCCGAGAGACATAGTCCCTCCAGCGTGTCCTAGGTCTTCCCCGGGGCCTCCTCCCGGTTGGGCATGCCCGGAACACCTCCCCAGGGAGGCGTCCAGTAGGCAACAGATGCCCAAGCCACCTCAGCTGACTCCTCTCGATGTGGAGGAGCAGCGGCTCTACTCTGAGCTCCTCCCGGGTGACCGAGCTCCTCACCCTGTCTCTAAGGGAGCGCCCAGCCACCCTGCGGAGGAAACTCATTTCGGCCGCCTGTATCCGGGATCTTGTCCTTTCGGTCATGACCATAGGTGAGGGTAGGAACGTAGATCGACTGGTAAATAGAGAGCTTCGCCTTGCGGCTCAGCTCTTTCTTCACCACAGCAGACCGGTATATCGACCGCATCACTGCAGAAGATGCACCGATCCGCCTGTCGATCTCCCGCTCCATCCTTCCCTCACTCGTGAACAAGACCCCAAGATACTTAAACTCCTCCACTTGAGGCAGGAGCTCTCCACCAACCTGAAGGGGGCAAGCCACCCTTTTCCGGCTGAGAACCATGGCCTCGGACTTGGAGGTGCTGATTCTCATCCCCGCCGCTTCACACTCGGCTGCAAACCGTCCCAGTGCACGCTGAAGGTCCTGATTTGAGGAAGCCAACAGGACAACATCATCTGCAAAAAGCATAGACGAAATCCTGTGGTCCCCAAACTGGACTCCCTCCGGCCCCCGACTGCACCTAGAAATCCTGTCCATATAGATAATGAACAGGACCGGTGACAAAGGGCAGCCCTGCCGGAGTCCAACATGCACCGGGAACAAGTCTGACTTACTGCCGGCAATGCGAACTCCTGCTCCGGTTATTTCTTTTAAACATAGTTATATTTTTTCTGTAAATGACTGTGAATTTGGTGTTATCACAATCTTCTATTTTTCATAATGAAAAAAGACTTTCCTGTTCCTTAGGCCTCATACAAAAAAACTTGTGCATTATTAAAATACTTGTCCACACTAGCTACATGGCCAGCTATGCTTACGCTACCTGTTCCTGGATTTTATACCACTTTTCCTAAGTAATTTTTAGAATACCACGTTTGGACAGCTTGTATGCTTGGGCTGGTTCTCCCCGCCTCCTTGGCACAGATTAGTTTGTTTGGTTAATACCGCTGGACTGAATGTTATAGGCAATAGTAAGGGAGACATTGTTTTGCTCAGAACATAAGTTGTAGCGACAGTTACGAGAACGTAAAGACATTTTTAGCCCGAAGTGTGTTACTTTAAAAACTTAGCGCGTGCGTTAATATTATGTCAAAATATCTGTGCGCTTTGGAATTTTGGACGTTCCTGCGCGCGAGCTCGTGATGCTCTCTGCAGTTCTTTGCCCTTCAGGATACAAGATACATACATACATACAAGATAATGTTTAGCGGAGCTTTGGGTTCTCTGACTCGATTTTAAAATCATTTTGACAACTTTAGGTAAAGCATAATTTCCATAATGTCGAGGAGGAAAGTTCGTCTCGCGCGCTCTGAGCGCACAGTGAGTGAGGACTCGGACATAGACAGCTTGCTGGCGAGTCTTTCTCCTGATGAGGTGGAGGAGCTGGAAAAGGAGTTGATTATCATCGACCCGGATCCCAGTGTGCCGGTGGGGCTCAGGCAGAGAAACCAGACCGAGAAACAGCCAACACGTGGCTTCGATCGTGAAGCCATGCTGGTCTACTGCGAGCGAGAGACCAAGAAACTCATAGAGAGGGAGCTGTCATTCGAGGTGATGTGTATATGCAAAGTGCACAAAAAGAAAAGATATAAGTACATACCTTGTTATAATGTATACGAAGTGTAAAGCATGGTTTGGTGCTTGCACCTCAGGGGTTTGGGGGTTTGATTCACACCTCTGCCTTGTGTTTGTAGAGATTGCATGTTCTATTCATAATTCACAGGTTTCCTCCCTTTTCCAGACCCTTGTTTTAGGCTGATGTCTGTAGTCTGTGATTGTGCACAATTGTGCCCTCCATGGGTTGGCACCACATACAGGGGTGTCTCTGTCTTGTGCCTCAGGTGGGATATGCTTCTTGTGTAGAATAAGCAGCACAAAAAATGGATGGATGGATAACATTGGGAATGTGAGTGAAAATGAATGATGTGCCATAAATTCTACCAATCATTCATGGGGTTTTTATCAAACCCTCAGGACACTGAAAACCTTCTTAGACACTTAAACATATATTAAGTTTTACTTCTTTATCCTCTTAAAATCTTGACTTGTCAGTGTCTTTTTTTCATGTGGGAATGTTACTAAAAACCATATGAGCTGTTCTATTAATACCTGCCTGGCATTCAGCTCCTACATCTGTTCAGGTGTAAATGTAATATGTGGTGTGTGGCCTGCATGTATGACAAGTATGACAAGTAGAGCTTACTGAGTGTACAGAGTTTACAAGGCTGCTAAGGAGACACAGGTGATGAAGTCTAGCTTGCATGTAGATAGGTCAGTCAGATATGGCAGGCATGCGTCACTGATGATTCCTTTCAACACCATGCTTAAAGTGGACAGATGGTCAGCATCAGGACAGCTAGCACTACCAGCTAATTAATGATTATGCTGTAGCAGGGTCAACATTCTTAAATCAAACCAGCATTTAAAATTATTTTACTATTGTCATTTGTGTATTTTACCTTTATGTTCATGTTATCCTGGTGAGAACAAAAAAGCAATAAAAATTAAAATCTTGTTAAAGTAACCTCCAAATAATGGGTTTTTGTTAGTTGTTTTCATTATAATAAAATAAATAATAAATAAATTAATAAATAATAGCATGGAACAAGCATTTATGCCTGAATTGTTGTATTGGTGCTATTGAAATAATATAAATTCCAAAAACATCCTTATTTTTAGACAGTGCATAAACGATAGTGCATACAGTCCTCAGGGGGAATTCAATAAATGTGCCATCAGTTGCCTGTACATGACCCAGATGTCTCTCTGTAACTCTGTTGTGTGTACACTACTATAAACATAGGCCTGGTTCAAAGTCGTATCTTCACACTGACACTGTGGATGCCACAGGGTAGTTTATTATCCATGATGGATACAAACTAAATAAACAGACCTGATCAACATGTCATCTACAGTTTTTTAGCCACAAATATTCATATGGAATTGATGGGTTAGCTGGTCAAATAGTGTTCAATTTGAGTTTCTACTGGACTAAATTAAACTAAGCTCAATTTCCATTAAAATCAAAGTGAAATTGAGAATGAGATTGAGATCAAATATCTACCAATGAATGCTCCATAAAGCACAGCTTCAGCAGCACAACTCAAGTATTCGCTGATTCCTAGTCTGTATGAAGCCAGTGATGAGTGCTACAGGCCTTAACAGGTGCTACAGAAAGCTTAGTAAGGTGATACACAGTAAAAGGGCTGAGGGTTCTGTTTAAAATCTATTGAGACTTCTTGTTTGCTTTAAATACATCCAGCAAAGCAAAGGAAACCTAGCACAACACATACAAACATACTTTGTATGCTCACTTAGGGATCCCCTATTTTTGTAACATTGCTAATCAATTCTGTCTCTATTTAAGTTGTTGATAGGTGTCAAATAATAAATGAGTCACTATAAGCTTGCTTATAAAACTTACATCAAAGTGGTGTCCATACCATACATACAGAGGAAACTATCCATATCTTCCCAAAATTCCTAGTGCTGTTGTTTTTAAGTTTTCTTAACTGTGTTCATTATGGGAAATTTTCCAGGTTTTGCATATTTTAGTAAGTATGCAGAAGTTTTGTCATGCTTTGGGAATTAACTTGTGGTCGGAATACTCTTTCTTTTGCAGTGGAAATGATTAGAACTTGAGATGTCTGGACTCTGCTAGGTTGAATTCCAAGCGTGAGTGCTGTTCTTTGATTTTCAGCCTTATAAGGGCACGTCTGAGGGTTCCAAGACTTCTTCAAACAATGGCACACCAATCTAGCATGCAGGCTCACTTCTCTAATGGAGACTAAGAATAGCTCAGTGCATTAACCAGAACCAAGTTTTACTGTAATGTGCCTATCTACTTTTTAAATATTGTTGACTTGTAATAATTTAAAGGAACATTTTAAAGGAATTCCATAGAATATGCAATTACCTCGATGAACATCAAGAAAGATCAAATATCTAAACATTAAAGCCTGTGTCCATTTATGTCTTAAATTTATTTTTACTATTAAGTGTAGTTTCTTAAGTGTTAGTTTTCTTCCTGCTGTTTTCTTCTCAGCAGGTTTGAGCTGGAAAAGCAGCTGCAAGGTAAACATAAAAATCGTAAATGTGTATGTTAGCGATGTTGCTTTATTCCAGCAACAGAAATTGAAGGGAATTATTTTCTTTTTAGATGTCCTCTGGCTAGAAACAACATTTAGCTAGTATATTAGCACCATACCACATTGTTTCACATTGCCATCATGAGTACTTGGGAATGGGGGAATATGTAATCAAAGAAACATTGACTGTGGTGTGGTAAGGTAGTTTGTGCATTTCAGAAACTGCTGATTGGATTTACACGCACAACAGTCCTATTGTTGTAAATAGAAGTACTGTGAGTGAAAACACCTTGTTGATGAGAGAGGTTACAAATAATCACTTTACAACTGTGGTGAGCAGAAAACTATTTACTAATGCACAGTATGTTTAACCTTAAGGGAGATGGGCTACAACAGCAGAAGATCTCATGGGGTTCTACAATTGTTAGCCAAGAACAGGAATTTTTTTGAATATCAGGAAAACATGGTTCATGTTCATAGGCAGTATTTAACTGGTAAGAACACTGCAGACTCAAATACCTGTTTTCCCCTGACAGGAATGAAACTTGGTGTGGTCTCTTGCTGTTGTAGCCTGTCTTCCTCAAAGTTTAATGTATTTTGCATCTGAACTATCTCAACAACACCCTATTTCTGCCTGCTGAACTGCCACTCAATGGATATTTTTTGGCCTTTTGTTTCGCTGTGTATAAACTCTAGAGATTGTTGAGATCAATCTCAGGTTTCTGAAACACTAAAACCAGCGAATCCCAGAAAGTCCTCATTCTAATAGATTGAAGTTTTGATCTGTATCTGTATGATATTATACAGTGTGCTGATTGCATAAATGTATAGTTGTACCTAATAAAGTTATCACTGTATGAATATTTATTGAATCTACTCGTGGTGAATGCTTGTTTAGTAATGCTTTTAACATAAACATAAAAAAATAAAATAAAGTTTATTGCACCAAATTCTGTGACATTTTAGATGTTTCCATGACTAGTCTTTGCCTGCATGCCTACATGTCTTAACTGTTTATACTCATGTTCCTCAGGGGGAGGCCAAAGGTGAAGGCCGTAGACGGGACCGGCTAAGGAGAACGAGAAGCAAAGAACAGCGGAGCTTTTCCAGGTCACACAGCCGTGAAACATCTGACAAGGAGGAAGCCAAATATGAAAAAGCACATATCAAAGAGGAAAAATCTGAGAGCACAAATTGCAAGGATGGAGAAAAAATAATAAAGGATGATGTAAACGAGACATCTGACATTAAAATACAATGCAGAGAAACTAAGAAAGGTAAAGAAATTTTAGCAGAGCAGAATTTAGAAAGAGAGGTAGAAAATAAAAAAGATAAAGAAAGGGAAACATCTAAAAAGGAACGGGGTAGCAGCAAGACTTCAGAGCTCATCTCCAAACTACAGAAAAAAGAGGACAATAAAGAAAGGGAGAGAAAGGATAACAGTAAGAATGGAGAAAACTTGAGAACAAAAGAGTTGATCTCCAAGTTACAGGGCAACAAAGGGGTAGAAAAAAGGGAGAAAGAAGAAAAAGAGAAAGAGGTAGAAAAAAACAGAGAGAGTAGAACAAAAGGACTAGTCTCCAAACTGGAGGAACAGAAGAGTCAAAAAGAACATGGCAAACTCTCGGAAAGGAGAAGCAGAGAGAAAAACATGGAGGATCCTGGGATAGAGAAAAAAAGGGAAAAGGAAGAGGATAAACGCTGTGAGAAAAGTAGACCACACTCTGAAAGAGATGCACCTGGAACACAGAAAAGGAAAGACAGACTGAAACGATGGGAGAACGTGGATGAGATAGAGATGGAGCCAGTAAGACCGAAAGAGGAAGAGAGAAAGAATGAGAGAGGTAGAAGTGAGAAAGCTGTAGTGCAGAATGCTACAACTCAGAACAATGTTACTGAGACCAGCAGTAGTGGGGATGACCACTCTGTCAAAACAGAGGATGAGGAGGAGCATACTCATGAGGATGATTATATGGACAGTGATACTGGCTCCAGCATGTTTGATGACCTCTTGGAGCAAGTGCGCAGTGATGATCCTGAACTCACTGAGCTTAACATCAACAACTCTGATGTTATCAAGACAGATACATTGATCCAGTTTGCAGAAGGACTTCGCAGTAACACTCACATTAAAACATTTGCTATTGCTAACACAAGAGCTGATGATCATGTAGCTTTTGCCATTGCTGGGACTTTATGCAACAACACTACTTTAACGGGAATCAACCTGGATTCCAACCTTCTCACTGGCAAAGGCATCCTGGCTATCATTGAGTCTTTGCAGCACAATGCCACCCTTAAAGAGCTTCGCTTCCACAACCAGAGACACATATGTGGAGGGAAGACAGAGATGGAATTGGCTAAGGTACTACGGGATAACACTTCATTGCTCAAACTGGGTTATCACTTTGAACTTGCTGGGCCAAGAATGGCCATGACCAACATCCTTAGTCGTAATATGGACCTTCAGCGGCAGAAACGACTGGAAGCACAACGTCTTGCCAAGCAGGAAACTGAGGCAAGCTCAGCGCCCCCTAGTGATAAGAAGAAGAATTTTATACCTGAGAAGCCCAAAGTTAAACCAATTCCTCAGTCCAACCCTGTTGAGAAAAAGGAATCCATACTAGCAAAAGTTTCCAAATTTAACAGTCCCACTTCACCCCCCAAAGCCATTCAACCTCCCAAGTCCATGGCTGAAATATCATCCTCTACAGCAACTGGTAAAAAAGCTGGGCCCACAGCACAGTCAAGCACAGGACCGCCAGCTCCCCCTCCTCCTGCCCCAGTGCTGGATATTCAGGCACTTCGGAAGTCGTTGACCTCAGTCTCACAACGCAAGCAAGAAAGCAGCCATGTCTCAGGACATGGAACACAAAAGAGCTCCAGAGATCAGTTGCTAGACTCTATCAGGAACTGCAATATGAACACACTCAAAAAAGTAAGCAAGCAATCAGATTTATTTTAACATAAATAAATAAGATGCCTCACTGCCAAATGCCTCTATGCATAATGCACCATACCATGCATGATATATACATATTATACACAGCACTATATAACATATTGCTTTATATATTAAGATGTAAGCTAATGTATACATAATTTCTTATGCAGTGCAATAGACTCAGGGATGAATTAGTAAATCCTGGAAATCCAAGTATCTTTACAGGAACCCCACTCACCATGTCATGCATGAACCAGTGAACGAGCCCAGATCACCCACCCCACAAACAACAAATGCTGAAAATTACATACATTCCTACATTATACATTATAGATTAATAACTTGGTGCATGCTGTTTATGTAGACAAATCATGCACTACATTGTCTAGCTCTAACAAGCTCCAATTCATTTTTTTCTTATTTAAAAGAATGCTCACTGGCTGTTCTTTAAAAATAGTTAGAACCTAACTGACTGTTCCCTAATTACAAATACAAACCCAAACAAAAAACAACATTTCAAAATTGATTTCAAATTCACCAGGCTTACATTCAGCATCTAGGGTTCTATGTATCATGGCAGAGTAATGGCCTAATAATTTACCTTAAATCAATGTTTGTCACACATGCCTTAGTGGCCAGTCCCCTAGGTAGGTGCCAAACCATGCATGACCTTATAAGGGATTATAAGGGTGTAAGTGAAGGCCTCACTACAAATGAACAATAAACAATTAGTTTATATAAAATAAAGTCAATAAAATAAAATATTTCTATGTATTTTTTCTGATGAATCATTTACTTAGTATATGTAGATGCCATTTTTCAGCTTTATATTTCTGCCAATTATTTAACATTAATTAATTTAAATTCTTATTAAACATAGCAACACCTTTTTTAGAAATATCTGGCCATGTGTTTTCCTGGCACTTGAATCTTGAATACTTTGGAAAAACAACTGTGATTTCCATCCATTCCATAATCCTCTCCACTCCACACCACTTCCCCTAACTGTGTGCTATCTATCTCCCTAAGGTCGAGGTTCCTAAGTGGCTGAAGTAACAGATGGTAGAAGAACCAGTAGAGGAGCAAGCCATCTTTAGTGGATGTCCATGATGTAAATGATGGATCAGTAGTCCAAAAGCAAATACAGTACTATTAGAAAAGTATGGTACATTTGAGCGATGCTCACAAAGTATTGTATTCAAAATCATTTGGATCTTTAATGATATAATAGAATTGTATGAAATATATAGAAATATTATGTTTAATTAGGGTCATTTTACTAAACGTTCTAAAAGTTCAAATAATGAACACCCATTTTTTGACATATTTTGAATTGTTGATCTTGACTACAAAACAAAATTTGTAAAAAAAAAAAAAAAAAGAAAAAAAAAGTACTTTGCCTTGAATACAGAATTACACTAACCTGAGCATGTCTATGAGCTGATTTATTTTTTTCATCTTATTTAAACACAGCATTAACTCATTGGACAGACAATTTAATTTATAGCGAATTACAATCAAAGGCCTCAAGGAGGTTTGAAATAATTGGTTCTTTTTTCTGAAAGACTTGGAAAATTGAATTTGAAGAAAGGTCTATCATAAAAATCTTTAGTAGTTTATTGTAATAAAAGAAACTGAAATGTCAGACAAATGAAAAGAATGAGTGCATGTGTATGGACTCAAGTGCAGACTGAGGTCAAGAGTGTAGCCACACATGACTGGATATAGCAAACAAAATGATGTAAAATAATTGGCTACAAGCACAAGATAACATAAGGATGATATGTATTGTCCAATTGTTCCAGTATGTATGTGTGTGGGTGTGTGTAACACAGACTACTATGATAATCTTTGGGTAAAGCTGAGTCTTACAGAAGATCATCATGATGTCTCCAAGACAATTTTATGCTGAAGTACAAAAGATCAATGTGGGTCAAGACACATGCAGAACATGCTTATTATTAACTTTGAAAGACATTCCAGTTGACTGTTCTTTTTTTAAACTGGAACTGCTCCCACTTGCTAATAGAGTGGCAACATATTAGATAATATTACATAAAGAATGGTGTTAGAATGCTCAGATGAAGATATTCTAATTTCTTTTGTATTCTGTATTGTGTTCTCAGTTGTATGTTCCAATCAGTGAAGGATATACAGTACAATATATATGAAATAAAAACTTTAATCATTTATTTATTAGGATAGGATATATATATATATATATATATATATATATATATATATATATATATATATATATGTATATATATATATACACACACTATACTATACTATATATATACATATATAGTATTAATATCACATTGGTTAAAATTTCTTTTGTCTTTCTGTTTTGTTTATTTAAATATCAGATAATGACAAGCATAATAATATTTCCTAATGAATAATTTTATCTCAGTTCATGCATTCAGCCATGCAGCCCTCTAACTATAGTTCATTTCTGAAGTGTGTGATTGTGGTTTAAATGAACAAAAATGGATAATTGGGTAAGGAATCCAACTTCAAGACTAATGCATGCTTAGTTTAGGCATGTTCAGTATAGTCTATTAATCTGAGCTATTTACTCTTTTTTTACTCTAGCTAAAAAAAATTATTAATTTATTGTAAAATGAAACTTACAATATTTCCACGTAACATTTTCATAGAAATAGTTTCACTCTTAAATCACTGTTAAATTATTGGTTTAGTAACTTGCCAAAATAACATGCATATAGAATAAATGGTCTGTGAATGTAATTCTTGTGTCTTCTTTATACATAGTATAAACTGCATGTCATTTGTAAAAAATAAATAAATGGATATTTACTGATTAAAGTAGTATTTACTGAAGAATTACAGCACAGTTTTTGTATACATTGTATAATAAGACACACTCAGAAGAAATTTATTTCAGTGCAGATTTATTAGATCACAAAAAGGTGAACATTTTATTAGTCATTTGCATGTAGAGCCTGCTGCAGACACCATGCTGAAATGACTTGATTTATGTGATTGCAAAGCTATGCTTTTTTCCCTAGTTTCTACATTTTGTTTGGTTTAGTTATGAAAGTGTTACACCATGTTTTCATATCATTATACAAGCCAGTAAATGTCTGAGCAAAACTTTGCCTTGGCTTCCATTTCTTCTCATGTGCAGCTAGTGGTTCTCCTCTCTCCACCTTCTGCACAATCAAAGCACGTTTTTTGATCTCCTCCAGCTCAGCAATGCGCTTCATGTACCCTTCTTTAGCCGCCTGCTTCTCAGACTCAATCAGCAGTTCGATGTATTCTGGTGTGGACAAGGGGTCAGGACGGAGAGCAATTTCCTTCAGACGTGTCAAGCTTCTGGCAAGTTCATCATTCAACTTCAAGACTTGTTCTTGTACATCAATATATTCTTCTTGCAACTGCTGGATGATTTTCTCTATTGTCATATTTTTCCCTAAAGCCTCTTCATATTGCTTTTTTAGATTTGCGTATGTCCTTTTCTCTTTTACAGTTTCAGTTTCGAATCTGAATGACATGTTGTGATGCACATTCCACATGCATTGGCCAGGACACACTGTACAGTTGCCATTTTTCATTGCTGAACAACGTTCTTTATCTTTATCATTTGAATAAACACATGGATAATGGCAGGTGAAGTTGCAGCCATGACAATTTGTTACAAACTTTCCCCTTTCAATGTCAATTTTCTTAGACTTTGGTATTTCAACCTCATATTCAAAATTTTCATTCTCCTTTATGACATTCCGGTTCTGTTCCAGTACTGCTGCCGTCATTTTGATTTCCTCAAGTTTTTCTAAACCAATTTGGATGAGTGGCTGCACTCCAGCTACAACCGCCTCCAGGTTTTTGCGTTCAGACAAAACTTCTTTTGTGAGCTGAAGACTTTTGGTCTCCATTGTCCACAAGTGACCGAAGAATCGTTTCATGCTTCCTTTGCCCATTTTCCAGAACATTTCATCAAAGTTGTCTTCATCATCCAAGTCTCTATTCTGAGCAAAAAGTGCAGAATTGTTGAATTTGAAATGAAGGGGTGTTCCATCTTCCTTTTTTCCACAAGGGATATCAGCAGCATTAATGGCTTCTAGTACAGGAGGTTTCTGCCCGTCAGCAAATGTGATCATAATTGTGATATTGTTTGCAATGTCTTTTCCAAAGATTGAAAGAATAGCTTCAAAAATGTACTTCTGTGTATGGGTTAGTCGAGCTAAAGCTGACTGTACCACAAAGCAAACAGCATCAAGAGTAACAATGCCATCTTTTGCAGAGAAGAACTTTCTGATTTTCTCAGTGATCTCCTTGTCTTGTGCGATTCCCCTCGTGTCTCCAAACCCTGGTGTGTCTATGATTGTGAGTGAATAGTGAACCTGGAAGCCATTTTGATAGTGAATTTGATATGCTGTAACATCTGAAGTCTGGCTCTCGGCTTGTGTTTTATTGGTTTGCTCATCTATCAGTTTAAATCTACATGTATCACTCCATTCCACTCCCAGAATATAGTTGATCATGCCATTAATGAGAGTGCTCTTTCCAGAGCCAGTGGCACCCATGAGCATTATGGTTTTGTTTGATTGAGTAGAATGACAAGAATGTCCAAAGTCTTTTTTGCGAAGAGCACCTCTTCCTGTGTCCCTCAGATTTAGAAGATACACTGATGGATTTCCATCACTTAATTTAGTGTAGTTGTTATCATCTTTAATTTTGTTTTCCATATTGTTGCTCATTGGTTTACTCTGGTTGTTATCTGGGAAACATGAGAAAAAAAGAAATGTTAGAGTTCAGAAAAAAGATTGTAAACCTATTATGAAAGCATGCAGGAGAGTTTATTGAGGATCCTCTTTCATACATATGCCATTCACAATGTTCAAGAATTTCAGACAATTATTTTTACACCAGATCTGGAAGCAAAAACGTATATTGTTGCAAGTGCTACATGCCCACTTATAGCTAGGGAAATTGTTTTTGCACCCTTCCTGTCCATTATACATTTTATATTGGTCACTGTTTCTCTATTCACGCTCACTAAGTAAGGTTCCTCCATGGGTTGATCGGGCTGTCCGTTATCAATATTTTTAATGGATCAGGCACTCAAACAGGAAGAAACCTGCCAGGTTTTTGTTTCTGTGAAATAAATCAAATAAGGAGCAAATGCCAACCCATATATTTTTGTTGTGTTAAAGAAAGTAGTGTTAGGAATGGCATGATATGGTTTTCTTTGAATTCTGGTGTGAAATTTTTCTGCAGATAATTACCAACATATTCAGTTGTTATAGCATTTTAACTCTTACCAGCAGACACATAAAATTTCTCCAGATTTTGGGATGCCAGTATTCAGCACTGAATTTATTTAGGATGTCACACTACACAGTAGTGGTTAATGGCTAAAATAAAACAAGACACCTGGGGCTCTAAGAATTATGTTAAACCTAGTAGGCTGGGCAAAAAAATGCTTTACAGGTATAGTATTTTGTGGCGGTTGTTTAACTTGATAGTAGTTTAGTTTACTTTAGTTATAATCTCCATTTTATCTCTGCAACATATTGTGGAGATGTGCGAGTGGTTTGACCAGCAGGGGGCGCACACCTCTCGCATTTCCCCATCACTCAGCTCACCAGCAGATAAACACAGTTTCAGGATACTTTACACAAAGTAAACCAACAGTGTCCTGACTAATTTAAAGCATTTTTAAATTCATAGTAATGGCACCCTTCCCAACTTATCTGAATTATTTTAATTCAAATGCCCTTGAATGTAGAATAAAGGCATTTGAAGGTAAAATACATTAAATATATACACAATCAATATAATTAATCATATACAAATATGTTAATACTCTTTAGATCATGTGACTTACGAATTGTATTTTAGATATAAAATGAGCTGGAAATACCAGCTTTAGAGTCTTCCTAGTTATGATCTATAGATTATTTTGAACAGATTATCCCTATACGTTTTATACTACATATATCACATCAGTCAGTCTACAATTACAATTTATTTATAGTATCTATAGTATCGCTTCCCCTTTTCTCAATTTAAGTTTGTATTCTTTTTCCAAAAACGTGGAGACGCTTCCATTATTAATTAAATCTCATTATAGAAACATTTTCAGTTATGATTTTCTTTTTGAAATAATTTGTTTATTAGCGGATATTTTTGTAACAGTTTATAATGTGGCTCATCTACCATGCAAGTCCATGTGAAATGGCTATTACTAAACTGGTGTGTAAAAGTCTGAGACCAATGTTGATCATGCTTTTATTTTGACATTCATTTTAACTCAAAGGCTTTAGAGTGTGTAGTAGAACCAGAACTATTCACTATTTGTTAATTTGTATGAAGAAAGAATTAAGAATAAATTACATTCCTTATAAATGTAATTTATGTAAAATGTTGCGACAATCAAACAATAACAGCACAACTATATGGTTATGGTTGAAGTAAAGGCTCTCTAGATCATTTGTTAACGGGCAGCACATAAGGGGGTTTTATTTTGAAAAATGACCACTTCCGTTTGTTTCAAGTTCCAGCAGATTTTTATGTGCTGATCAAATCACAAGCTAACTCTGGCAGTAACAAGTAAAAAACAAACGTTGCTGAAAAGCTTCTTTGAAAATGAGAAAAGACCTAATGATGAAACAAGACTCAAAGACCTCCAACAAAAAGAAAGCCGCATTTAAAAGAAACTACCCTGAGTCCTAAATGAACGTGCTAATTGCAACAGGTGATTGACATGTTCCAAGCCTCCTCTGTTTAATATGTAGCGACCAACTCCAACCAGGCCACAGTAGGAATAAAGTGCAGAATATAGAAATGTAATCATTTACATTCACATTAATTAATACAATGTCATTCAGTTCATTATATACAAAGCAAATGGTTAAAACTCTTTTAAATGTATTATCCAACAAGTCACAATTTATCAGTTCATATTTGCACAGCACTGAAACTGGAGACTTCTTCCATTTAAATAAAGATATCCTTTATACAATCAGAATTATACAGGGTTTTTTTTGTTAGCTTTAGATTATGTGAGATATCTGATATTTAAATCCCTGTAAATTAGCTGTTACCATGTGTGTTAATAGAAGTGTGATTTACCTTGCAGTGCACCACTGTCAGAACTTCTGTTCAGTAAATTACACCTCGTGTCCAAGTAGAATTGAGAATTCAGAAGAGCTGTGGCAAAAATATCATTATTATTATTATTTTTTATTTTATAAATGTTAGGGAAAATCAAATATGCTTTTTTGTTACCTAATAAGATGCTATGTAATAAAATTAAAGAGCACTTACCTTGTAGATTACCCACAATTCAGGGTAGTGGTCTCAGCCAGGACATGCTGTTTATATAGACCCTTTAGGACCCTCCCTTTTTGGAAAGAAAGTGGTCATGCACTCTAGACTATTTATCTTACATATAAGCTAAAAAAGAAAGTTTATGAACTTTTATTTTTTAAGGCCACGATTCAAAAGAAATTAATGCATAATCATTTGATGATATGTTTTGAAATACACAATCACAATATCATAAGTACATTTTAATAGTGAAAATGTAAAATAAGCTGTAGCTAAGCAGTGACTTAATAAATATTACACAATTACACCCTCATCGCAGAGACACTTAATGGAAGACAAAGTATTTAGAAAAAGAATATGAGTGCTTTTAACTGTACAAGAAACATTATTTTGGAAATACAAATTATTATTTATAAATAAACCTAACCTATAATAAATACAATACAATACTTTTTTCAAGGTGTGTGATGATATTCCCAAACTAAGCTATGATTTGTAGGCCAGTGTACATTAAAATTTAAAACTTTCACTTTGAAATCCTTCCCTGCATTCACAGATTTCCAAGAAATGGAAAGTGAAAGTGAATGGAAGCATGTTATGATTGTGTATTATTTATAAAAAGAGAGGAGTATCCTGGAAAGAATTTTAAAAACTCAAGTGGCCCACTGAATGTCACTGTGTATTATTATTGTTTCAGCATTATTAATCTGTTGTGGATGTTGTGAATATGTCATGTGACGTGTTTGAGTTTTATTTGCATTGTTTGGGACCAAATTCTATTTTCTTTAAATTAGCAACCTTAATCCTTTATCTGTAATGAGTAAAAAGTAATAGAAATGATAAAATACACAGTGTGAATGTGTAAATTTTAAAAAAGAAATTGTCAAAGTTACTGACTGTCAAACCCTCATACTCACTCTCTTCTTTTTTAAACGTCTCAAACTAACCTTGGTTAGGGGTAAATCATTATTTTCACTCAACTGTAGCTCAGGGAATTAACAGAGTTTGTTCAATTGTACAAACTGAGTTTGTAATTCTTTTTACATATTCTTTTTACCTGTATGTTAATTTGTAGTATATTCACTAAAACTGCTTTGTAAAATCTCTTTTTATATATTGATTTTGACTGCTGGATTATTTTAAATAAGAAAGCATATCTGATTTTGCTCACTTGCCAACAAGCAACAAAACCTTGAATTTGATATGGAGGTTATTTTTAACAGAGCAAACTTAATTTAACTTTCCATTTCTCAGGAAAAAGGTTTCTGCTTGATTTTTCACTGAGTGAAAGATTATATAAAATTATAATGTAGCATGGACTCAAATCCTAGCTTATTTTACAAAAAATAAAAAGGGCATTTGGTAAATAATTCCATTTATTTGCTTATTTTCCCTCTAGTCTTTTTTTTTTTTTAGAATCAGTAAAATCTTAGTTGTAGTGTAAATGGACACATTGCCCTACCCCTAAATGTAATAAATAGCAACTTAAATCTTTTCTCAGGTAATTACTTAATCTTAACAGTCTTTATGTATAATTTATGTTTGGAATGATTGTATAGTATTTATTATCGGTTTGCTACTTCGACCCCTTTGCCCGGGTCACCAGCGGGAAGGCTCTCGGATCACCCACTGTACAAACCTCCAGACCAAAAGGATAGAACAGACAGGGAGTTTATTGGAAAACAGAAAAAAAAACAACAACAAAGAAAACATGAAAAACATATCGAAATGAAAACGGCATCAGAATACTCTGGAGCCAAAAAAAATAATAAATCGCAACACAAACAGGTAAATATAGGAGAGCTAATCAGGGTTAAATGGGAAACAAGCAAAGGCAAAAAGGCAGGAAACAGTAGATTCCATGTCAGAAAGAAGGTTTTATGTACATTATTTAATAACTGAGGTTCATTTCCTTTATGTAATGAGCCCCCAGGTGGTCCAGAGGCAGGATACCGCGCTCTCATTGCCTTGGCCCAGGTTCGAGTGCCCGGTCAGGAGTCTGGATAAAATCGGAGGGTTGCATCAGGAAGGACATCCATCATAAAAAAACATGCCAAATCCAAAAATTTGGACCACATTATCCGCTGTGGTGACCCCAAACAGGGAGCAGCCGAAGGGGAAAAAAAATTCTTATATGTAATGCATTTTTTTTTTTTACCCACTGTAATCTTTCAGTTATAGTTTTCTATTGGTAAGCAAAAACAGAATTAATATATTTTATAATTTGAAGGCTAACCCTGCTCGAACAACATTTCACACCAGAACTCTGTTTTCTTCCCTTAGTGTTTAAATCATTGCTTCTTCCTTCTACTTCTTGTAAAGTATATTATACAGCCCAATATTCTTCTTCTACTTTCGGCTTTTCAGCGAATCATCTGTTTCCAACTCTATCCTCATCTTCTTGCACCAATTCCCTTCATGTCCTCTTTCAACACATCCATATATCTCCTCTTTGGCCTTCCTCTTGACCTCTTACTTGGCAGCTCCATCGCCAACATTCTTCTACCAATATAACTACTCTCCTCTGTACACGTCCAAACCATCTCAATCCAGCCAAACTGATGTGCTCATTCCTAATCCTGTCCATCCTCGTCACTCCTAAAGAGAACCATCCTCATCTCTGCTACCTCCATCTCTGCCTCCATCTTCATTCCTCTTTTTTCCACAGCAGATCTCCATCTTTCCAGGTGTTCCTCCACTGCTCAATCCTCTCACTACAGATCACAATGTCATTCGCAAACATTGTCCACTGAGATTCCTGGCTGACTTCATCTGTCAACCTCTCCATCACCATAGCAAACAAGAAGGGATTCAAAGCCAATCCTTGATGTAGCCCCACCTCCACCTTGAACTCCTCTGTCTGGTGTATGGCACATCTCTCTGTTGTCATACTCCTCTCATACATATCCTGAACTACTCTGACATACTTCTCTGCCACTCCAGACATCCTCATACAGTGCCATAGCTCCTCTCTTGGCACCCTGTCATCTGCTTTTTCTAAATCCACAAAGACACAGTGCAGCTCCTTCTGACCATCCCTGTACTTTTCCATTAACATTTTCAGAGCAAAAATTGCATAATTTCTTGGCATGAAGCCATACTGCTGCTCACAAATATCCACTTCCATTTTTATACCTCTGTAGTTGCTACAATGCTGCACATCACCCTTGTTCTTAAAGATAGGCACAAGAACACTTCTCCTCCATTCCTCATCATTCATTCATTCATTCATTCATTCATTCATCTTCTACCGCTTATCCGAATTACCTCGGGTCACGGGGAGCCTGTGCCTATCTCAGGCATCATCGGGCATCAAAGCAGGATACACCTTGGACGGAGTGCCAACCCATCGCAGGGCACACACACACACACACACACTCATTCACTCACGCAATCACACACTAGGGACAATTTTCCAGAGATGCCAATCAACCTACCATGCATGTCTTTGGACCGGGGGAGGAAACCGGAGTACCCGGAGGAAACCCCCGAGGCACGGGGAGAACATGCAAACTCCACACACACAAGGTGGAGGCGGGAATCGAACCCCAACCCTGGAGGTGTGAGGCGAACGTGCTGACCACTAAGCCACCGTGCCCCCCCATTCCTCATCATTTCACTCTCTAAAATCCTGTTGCACAATCTAGATAGAAACTCCAATGCTGTCTCTCCTAGACACTTCCACACCTCCACAGGTATGTCATCTGCACCAACAGCCTTTCCACTCTTGATTCACCTCAGAGCCTTCCTCATCTCATCCTTTCTAATCTTTGCTATTTCCTGCTCTACAATATCCACCTCTTCCTCCCATCTTTCCCTCTCATTTTCTTCATTCATCAGCTCCTCAAAATATTCCTTCCATCTTCTCTGCACACTCTTCTCACCTGTTAGCACCTTTCCATCTTTAATCACCCTAATCTGTTGTACATCCTTCCAATCTCTATCTCTCTGTCGCACTAATCTGTACAGGTTTTTCTTGCCTTCCTTTGTGTCTGGCATACAACTGATCATATGATTTCTGTTTGGCCTTTTCCACATCCCTCTTCACTCTGCGCTGCAATTCCTTGTAATCCTGTCTACTTTCTTCAGTTCTACTTCCCACTTCTTTTTAGCTAGCCTCTGAATGCTGCCCTGTGCTTCCTCATTCCACCAACCTGTTTCCTCGTCTTCTTTTCTCCTTCCAGATGACACACCTAGCACCCGCCTACCTGTCTCTCTGATCACTTCTGCTGTAATTTCCCAGTCACCCGGAAGCTCTTCCTGACCACCCAAAGCCTGTCTCAGCTCTCCTTCTCTTCTAACTCACAGCCTACTTGTGGCATAACCACTGATGACATTCAACATCACCACTTCAATTTCTAACTTCAAATTGATTACCCTGTCTGACACTATCTGGGCTTCAGACTGGCACAGAAGTCACTGGCTTGCAACCCCTGTGGCCCAAAATATACAGTTATACAGTATAGCAAACTGTACTGAGTTTGGAAAGAAGGCTGTTAATGTGCAGAAAATGCAGACACTTCTGAGAACTCTGTACTTTTTCCTAGGTATGTTGTTTATTTTTCTGTTATTTTTCTGTCATTGTTTATTGCTCTGTTGTGTTGGAGACTGGATACTGAAACTAATATTTTCTTCTTAAGAAATAGCGTTAATGGCACTTAAAATGCTAAAATTCATTTGCATTTCATTTTATAAGACTTACTTTACTTAATGTACCCGTGTTACTGTTTCTTAAGTTTTGATATGTGTGACAATGAAGAGCAAGGCAGTGTGGATATCTCCTGTCATTATCCAGATGGATATCAGTATTCACCCATGTACTTAAGTCATGAATCTTGTGCTTATTCTGATGTCTTAATTTAATCTGAGAATGCTGAAATTGTTTTTTATGGAAGATACACTGCAGCAAACACGTTCTCTGCACTGAGTTTCTATGTCACCATCAGAGATCTCACGTTAAAGGATACTGGATTTTATTACTGTGGAGTGGATAAATGGGGATATGACATACTGACTGAATTAACACTTTCTGTCAAAGGTATATCTGACCAAATCTATGAATACATTCAAATAATATGCTGAATATATTGTTGATTTTAGTTAAAAATGTTTTTGCCCGTGCACCATATTTAAGAATATAAGAAGACTATTTGTGATCAGAATCAAGAAGTAAGAGAATAAATAGTGATGTGTTTGTGTGTATTAAAGGCAGGGTCTCCGATTTTTGAGAAATGCTTCAGAAAACTGAGTCGGGCTGAATAATAAACAAAAATCAGAACAAAAATCAAAACAAACGTGTAGCCAATGATCAGAAAAAGGTGGTTTTTGTCACTTAAGTAAAGTTGGCTCTATATTTGTCAATATGCGGCAGAGAGAGTGTTCAGTGCGCATGTGTGACATTAGCAGAAAGCGGTTTTAGCATTGACAAGGAGGATAAAAACAAAGAAAGAAAGCGAAGAAAGGCTTACGATAAGGCAAGAAGTAGGACCCATGTTAATATAGGATCAGCTTTCCAGCACTGGAGAGAACTGAAGGAGCAGGAAGTTGGCCGCATATTCACAGATTGGAGTTTCCCGAGTCAATAACTCCTGAGCTAAACGCTGTTACTACACAAATAACACCTCTTTTCTATCGTAGTAATGTAGAGAGGCAGCTACAACCGCGTTTTGCTAGTAACAGCGTTTAGCTCAGGAGTTATTGACTCGGGAATCTCAACTTTACTTAAGACGCCGAGGCGATTTTTTCCTTCTCGATAGGTGTGTAACGTTGGTTTTGCGTTGTTTCACAGAACTAATATATGCCGTCATTTGCATGATTATGCTTGTGTGTCATTTTTGCTTGTTTGTTTATCTGCAATCGTTTTATTCTTTCCTTCAACTATGATGGACACATTTCTTTCCATTATTTGCCTGGGTTACGTATGTATGTGTGGGGCGGAGCTATCAATACAGGGGTGAGACCCATTAAAGATAGGGTCTCCAATGTTTGAAAGGCAATGTCGACATTTGAAATCCCCAAAACAAACACGCCCCTATGTATGTGTGGGGCAGAGTTATCAATACAGGGGTGAGACCCATTTGGGTTAGGGGCGTGTTTGTTTTGGGGATTTCAAATGTCGACATTGGCTTTCAAACATCGGAGACCCTATCTTTAATATATTTAACTTAAACTTGATTACTGAAAAATTAAGAGCAAATAAGAGAATAAGAAGAAATTGATTAAAATGTAGATTTTATTAATTCACAAAACATGCAAGTTATATTCAGAATGCAGTATCATCTTTTTTATTAGTCATTTGCATTTAGAGCCTGCAGCAGAGACCATGCTTTAATAACATGCAGTGAAGCAGAAAAAAAATATGTTGAACAAAAACAAAAGTAATCAGCATACTAAAAATATACAAAGAAAAGATTTCTGACTTTATTACCCTAATGTACAGCATACAGTCATTTATGTTAATGTTCTCTAGCACTCCAAGGCTATGCTTTTTTCTAGGTTCTAAAATTCCAGTTGTGGAGAAAACCATGTTTTCACATTATTAAACAAGCCAGTAAATGTCTGAGCAAAACTTTGCTTTGCCTTCCATTTCTTCTCATGTGCAGCTAGTGGTTCTCCTCTCTCCACCTTCTGCACAATCAAAGCACGTTTTTTGATCTCCTCCAGCTCAGCAATGCGCTTTTTGTACCCTTCTTTAGCCGCCTGCTTCTCAGACTCAATCAGCAGTTCGATGTATTCTGGTGTGGACAAGGGGTCAGGACGGAGAGCAATTGCCTTCAGACGTGTCAAGCTTCTGGCAAGTTTATCATTTAAATCCAAGACTTGTAATTGTACATGAAAATATTCTTGCTCCAACTGGTGGATGATTTTCTCTATTGTCATATTTTTCCCTAAAGCTTCTTCATATTGCTTTTTTAGATTTGCGTATGTCCTTTTCTCTTTTACAGTTTCAGTTTCGAATCTGAATGGCATGTTGTAATGCACATTCCACATGCAATGGCCAGGACACACTGTACAGTTGCCATTTTTCATTGCTGAACAACGTTCTTTATCTTTATCATTTGAATAAGCACATGGATAATGGCAGGTGAAGTTGCAGCCATGACAATTTGTTACAAATTTTCCCCTTTCAATGTCAATTTTCTTAGACTTTGGTATTTCAACCTCATATTCAAAATTTTCATTCTCCTTTATGACATTCCGGTTCTGTTCCAGTACTGCTGCTGTCACTTTGATTTCCTCAAGTTTTTCTAAACCAATTTGGATGAGTGGCTGCACTCCAGCTACAACCGCCTCCAGGTTTTTGCGTTCAGACAAAACCTCTTTTGTGAGCTGAAGACTTTTGGTCTCCATTGTCTCCAAGTGATTGAAGAATCGTTTCATGCTTCCTTTGCCCATTTTCCAGAACATTTCATCAAAGTTGTCTTCATCATCCAAGTCTCTATTCTGAGCAAAAAGTGCAGAATTGTTGAATTTGAAATGAAGGGGTGTTCCATCTTCCTTTTTTCCACAAGGGATATCAGCAGAATTAATGGCCTCTAGTACAGGAGGTTTCTGCCCGTCAGCAAATGTGATCATAATTGTGATATTGTTTGCAATGTCTTTTCCAAAGATTGAAAGAATAGCTTCAAAAATGTACTTCTGTGTATGGGTTAGTCGAGCTAAAGCTGACTGTACCACAAAGCAAACAGCATCAAGAGTAACAATGCCATCTTTTGCAGAGAAGAACTTTCTGATTTTCTCAGTGATCTCCTTGTCTTGTGCGATTCCCCTCGTGTCTCCAAACCCTGGTGTGTCTATGATTGTGAGTGAATAGTGAACCTGGAAGCCATTTTGATAGTGAATTTGATATGCTGTAACGTCTGAAGTCTGGCTCTCGGCTTGTGTTTTATTGGTTTGCTCATCTATCAGTTTAAATCTACATGAATCACTCCACTCCACTCCCAGAATATAGTTGATCATGCCATTAATGAGAGTGCTCTTTCCAGAGCCAGTGGCACCCATGAGCATTATGGTTTTGTTTGATTGAGCAGAATGACAAGAATGTCCAAAGTCTTTTTTGCGAAGAGCACCTCTTCCTGTGTCCCTCAGATTTAGAAGATACACTGATGGATTTCCATCACTTAGTTTAGTGTAGTTGTTATCATCTTTAATTTTGTTTTCCATATTGTTGCTCATGGGTTTACTCTGGTTGTTATCTGGGAAACATGAGAAAAAAAGAAATGTTAGAGTTCAGAAAAAGATTGTAAACTTATTATGAAAGCCTGCAGGAGAGTTTATTGAGGATCCTCTTTCATACATATGCCATTCACAATGTTCAAGAATTTCAGACAATTATTTTTACACCAGATCTGGAAGCAAAAACGTATATCGTTGCAAGTGCTACATGCCCACTTATAGCTAGGGAAATTGTTTTTGCACCCTTCCTGTCCATTATACATTTTATATTAGTCACTGTTTCTCTATTCACGCTCACTAAGTAAGGTTCCACCATGGGTTGATCGGGCTGTCCGTTATCAATATTTTTAATGGATCAGGCACTCAAACAGGAAGAAACCTGCCAGGTTTTTGTTTCTGTGAAATAAATCAAATAAGGAGCAAATGCCAACCCATATATTTTTGTTGTGTTAAAGAAAGTAGTGTTAGGAATGGCATGATATGGTTTTCTTTGAATTCTAGTGTGAAATTATTATTCATATAATTACCAACATATTCAGTTGTTATAGCATTTTAACTCTTACCAGCAGACACATAAAAATTTCTCCAGATTTTGGGATGCCAGTATTCAGCACTGAATTTATTTAGGATCTCACACTACACAGTAGTGGTTAATGGCTAAAATAAAACAAGACACCTGGGGCTCTAAGAATTATGTTAAACCTAGTAGGCTGGGCAAAAAAAATGCTTTACAGGTATAGTATTTTGTGGCGGTTGTTTAACTTGATAGTAGTTTAGTTTACTTTAGTTATAATCTCCATTTTATCTCTGCAACATATTGTGGAGATGTGCGAGTGGTTTGACCAGCAGGGGGCGCACACCTCTCGCATTTCCCCATCACTCAGCTCACCAGCAGATAAACACAGTTTCAGGATACTTTACACAAAGTAAACCAACAGTGTCCTGACTAATTTAAAGCATTTTTAAATTCATAGTAATGGCACCCTTCCCAACTTATCTGAATTATTTTAATTCAAATGCCCTTGAATGTAGAATAAAAGGCATTTGAAGGTAAAATACATTAAATATATACAATCAATATAATTAATCATATACAAATATGTTAACACTCTTTAGATCATGTGACTTACGAATTGTATTTTAGATATAAAATGAGCTGGAAATACCAGCTTTAGAGTCTTCCTAGTTATGATCTATAGATTATTTTGAACAGATTATCCCTATACGTTTTATACTACATATATCACATCAGTCAGTCTACAATTACAATTTATTTATAGTATCTATAGTATCGCTTCCCCTTTTCTCAATTTAAGTTTGTATTCTTTTTCCAAAAACGTGGAGACGCTTCCATTATTAATTAAATCTCATTACAGAAACATTTTCAGTTATGATTTTCTTTTTGAAATAACAATTTGTTTATTAGCGGGTATTTTTGTAATAGTTTATAATGTGGCTCATCTACCATGCAAGTCCATGTGAAGTGGCTATTACTAAACTGGTGTGTAAAAGTCTGAGACCAATGTTGATCATGCTTTTATTTTGACATTCATTTTAACACAAAGGCTTTAGAGTGTGTAGTAGAACCAGAACTATTCACTATTTGTTAATTTGTATGAAGAAAGAATTAAGAATAAATTACATTCCTTATAAATGTAATTTATGTAAAATGTTGCGACAATCAAACAATAACAGCACAACTATATGGTTATGGTTGAAGTAAAGGCTCTCTAGATCATTTGTTAACGGCCAGCACATAAGGGGGTTTTATTTTGAAAAATGACCACTTCCGTTTGTTTCAAGTTCCAGCAGATTTTTATGTGCTGATCAAATCACAAGCTAACTCTGGCAGTAACAAGTAAAAAACAAACGTTGCTGAAAAGCTTATTTGAAAATGAGAAAAGACCTAATGATGAAACAAGACTCAAAGACCTCCAACAAAAAGAAAGCCGCATTTAAAAGAAACTACCCTGAGTCCTAAATGAACGTGCTAATTGCAACAGGTGATTGACATGTTCCAAGCCTCCTCTGTTTAATATGTAGCGACCAACTCCAACCAGGTCACAGTAGGAATAAAGTGCAGAATATAGAAATGTAATCATTTACATTCACATTAATTAATACAATGTCATTCAGTTCATTATATACAAAGCAAATGGTTAAAACTCTTTAAATGTATTATCCAACAAGTCACAATTTATCAGTTCATATTTACACAGCACTGAACCTGGAGACTTCTTCCATAAATTTTTAATAAAGATATCCTTAAGGACAGATTAAGTACGATTATACAGTTTTCTTTGTTAGAAATCATCATTAGCCTTAGATTATGTGAGATATGTGCCATTTAAATCCCTGTAAATTAGCTGTTACTAAGTGTGTTAATAGAAGTGTGATTTACCTTGCAGTGCACCACTGTCAGAACTTCTGTTCAGTAAATTACACCTCGTGTCCAAGTAGAATTGAGAATTCAGAAGAGCTGTGGCAAAAATATCATTGAGATTATTGGTTTAATTTCTTGACATTTCTCTATATTTGATATAGAGGCTCTGCCCTGGAAATTAGTGTTCTAATGTATCTTATTGAAAATAAATGTTCAGAAAAAAATCAAAGTTGTAGATGCTTTTAGTTATCTAATAACATGGATGAAACAAACTTAAAGAGTACTTACCTAGTAGGCTACCCACAATTCAAGGTATTCGTCTAGGTCAGTACATGCTGTTTATATAGACCACTTAGGACCCTCCCTTTTTGGAAAGTAACCAGTGTTTTTGCACTGTGCTAAACTGTTTCAGTTACATATGAGGTACAAAAGAAAGTTTCTGAACCACAATTCAAAATAAATTAATGCATAATCTTTTGTGTCATAAAAAGTACAAAGGTAAAATAAGCTGTGACTAAGCAGTGACCTAATAAATTTTAGACATTTAGACCCTCATCACAGAGACACTTAATGGACAACATATTAGGAAAAGGAATATGAGTGTTTTAACTGTCCAATAAATGTTAATTATTATTTATAAATTAACTAAACCTATAATAAATACAATACAATACTTTTTTCAAGGTGTATGATGATATTCCTAAAATAAGCTATGTAGGCCAGTGCACATTCAAATTTTAAACTTTCACTTTGAAATCCTTCCCTGTATTCACAGATTTCGGTGAAAGTGAACAGAAGCATGTTATGATTGTCTGTGTGGTGTTTGAGTTTTAGTTGCATTGTTTCGGACTTCAGTTTATCTACCAAATTTTATTTTCTTTAAATTAGCAAACTTAATCATTTATCTGTAATGAGTAAAAGGTAATAAAAATGCTACAATACATAGTGTAAATGTGTATATTTTAAAAACAGAAATTGAAAGGTTAGTGAGTGTCAAAACACTCATACTCACTCTCTTCTTTTTAACTGTCTCAAACTAACCTTGGTTTAATAAGGCAGGTTAGGGGTGAATCATTATTTTCACTCAACTGTAACTCAGGTTATGAACAGAGTTTGTTCAACTGTTCAAAATGAGTTTGTAATTATTTTCATTTTTTTTAACCCGCATGTTAAAATTTGTAGTATATTCACTAAAACTGCTTTGTAAAAGCTCTTTTTATACATTGATTTTGACTGCTGGATTATTTTAAATAAGAAAGCATATCTGATTTTGCTCACTGGCTCACAAGCAACAAAACCTTGAATTTGGTATGGAGGTTATTTTTAACAGAGCATACTTAATTTCACTTTCCATTTCTCAGAAATACTTTTATTCTGGTTTAGATAAGATACTGTATACGTTTCTGAGAAATGGAAAGTGAAATGAAGTATGCTTTTTCATGATTTTTCAATCCATGGCCTATCCAATCCTAGCTTATTTTACAAAAAATTAAAATGGGCATTTGGAAAATAATTCCATTTATTTGCTTATTTTTCCTCTAGACTTTTTTTTAGGATCAGGAAAATCTTAGGTATAGTGTAAGCAGGCACATTGCCCTACTCCATATTGTAATAAATAGCAACTTAAATATTTTCTCAGGTAATAACTTAATCTTAACAGTCTTTGAGTTTAATTTATGTTTGGAATGATTGTATTGTATTTATTATCGGTTGCTACTTCTTGTATCAAGTGTCAGAAAATAAGTAATGTCACCCGGAGGCGGCTCAGGCCTGGGTCACCAAAGGGAAGGCTCTCGGTTCACAACAAGCAACAAAACCTTGAATTTGATATGGAGGTTATTTTTAACAGAGCATACTTAATTTAACTTTCCATTTCTCAGGAAAAAGGTTTCTGCTTGGTTTTTCACTGAGTGAAAGATTATATAAAATTATAATGTAGCATGGACTCAAATCCTAGCTTATTTTACAAAAAATAAAATGGGCATTTGGTAAATAATTCCATTTATTTGCTTATTTTCCCTCTAGTCTTTTTTTTTTAGAATCAGTAAAATCTTAGTTGTAGTGTAAATGGACACATTGCCCTACCCCTAAATGTAATAAATAGCAACTTAAATCTTTTCTCAGGTAATTACTTAATCTTAACAGTCTTTATGTATAATTTATGTTTGGAATGATTGTATTGTATTTATTATCGGTTTGCTACTTCGACCCCTTTGCCCGGGTCACCAGCGGGAAGGCTCTCGGATCACCCACTGTACAAACCTCCAGACCCAAAGGATAGAGCAGACAGGGAGTTTATTGAAAAACAGAAAAAAAAACAACAACAAAGAAAACATGAAAAACATATTGAAATGAAAACGGCATCAGAATACTCTGGAGCCAAAAAAAAAAATAAATCGCAACACAAACAGGTAAATATAGGAGAGCTAATCAGGGTTAAATGGGAAACAAGCAAAGGCAAAAAGGCAGGAAACAGTAGATTCCATGTCAGAAAGAAGGTTTTATGTACATTATTTAATAACTGAGGTTCATTTCCTTTATGTAATGAGCCCCCAGGTGGTCCAGAGTCAGGATACCGCGCTCTCATTGCCTCGGCCCAGGTTTGAGTGCCCGGTCAGGAGTCTGGATAAAATTGGAGGGTTGCATCAGGAAGGACATCCATCATAAAAAAACATGCCAAATCCAAAAATTTGGACCACATTATCCGCTGTGGTGACCCCAAACAGGGAGCAGCCGAAGGGGAAAAAAAATTCTTATATGTAATGCATTTTTTTTTTTTACCCACTGTAATCTTTCAGTTATAGTTTTCTATTGGTAAGCAAAAACAGAATTAATATATTTTATAATTTGAAGGCTAACCCTGCTCGAACAACATTTCACACCAGAACTCTGTTTTCTTCCCTTAGTGTTTAAATCATTGCTTCTTCCTTCTACTTCTTGTAAAGTATATTATACAGCCCAATATTCTTCTTCTACTTTCGGCTTTTCAGCGAATCATCTGTTTCCACCTAACCCTATCCTCAGCATCTTCTTGCACCAATTCCCTTCATGTCCTCTTTCAACACATCCATATATCTCCTCTTTGGCCTTCCTCTTGACCTCTTACTTGGCAGCTCCATCGCCAACATTCTTCTACCAATATAACTACTCTCCTCTGTACACGTCCAAACCATCTCAATCCAGCCAAACTGATGTGCTCATTCCTAATCCTGTCCATCCTCGTCACTCCTAAAGAGAACCATCCTCATCTCTGCTACCTCCATCTCTGCCTCCATCTTCATTCCTCTTTTTTCCACAGCAGATCTCCATCTTTCCAGGTGTTCCTCCACTGCTCGATCCTCTCACTACAGATCACAATGTCATTCGCAAACATTGTCCACTGAGATTCCTGGCTGACTTCATCTGTCAACCTCTCCATCACCATAGCAAACAAGAAGGGATTCAAAGCCAATCCTTGATGTAGCCCCACCTCCACCTTGAACTCCTCTGTCTGGTGTATGGCACATCTCTCTGTTGTCATACTCCTCTCATACATATCCTGAACTACTCTGACATACTTCTCTGCCACTCCAGACATCCTCATACAGTGCCATAGCTCCTCTCTTGGCACCCTGTCATCTGCTTTTTCTAAATCCACAAAGACACAGTGCAGCTCCTTCTGACCATCCCTGTACGTTTCCATTAACATTTTCAGAGCAAAAATTGCATAATTTCTTGGCATGAAGCCATACTGCTGCTCACAAATATCCACTTCCATTTTTATACCTCTGTAGTTGCTACAATGCTGCACATCACCCTTGTTCTTAAAGATAGGCACAAGAACACTTCTCCTCCATTCCTCATCATTCATTCATTCATTCATCTTCTACCGCTTATCCGAATTACCTCGGGTCACGGGGAGCCTGTGCCTATCTCAGGCATCATCGGGCATCAAAGCAGGATACACCCTGGACGGAGTGCCAACCCATCGCAGGGCACACACACACATACACACACACACTCATTCACTCACGCAATCACACACTAGGGACAATTTTCCAGAGATGCCAATCAACCTACCATGCATGTCTTTGGACCGGGGGAGGAAACCGGAGTACCCGGAGGAAACCTCCGAGGCACGGGGAGAACATGCAAACTCCACACACACAAGGTGGAGGCGGGAATCGAACCCCGACCCTGGAGGTGTGAGGCGAACGTGCTGACCACTGAGCCACCGTGCCCCCCCCCCCCCATTCCTCATCATTTCACTCTCTAAAATCCTGTTGCACAATCTAGATAGAAACTCCAATGCTGTCTCTCCTAGACACTTCCACACCTCCACAGGTATGTCATCTGGGTCAACAGCCTTTCCACTCTTGATTCACCTCAGAGCCTTCTTCACCTCATCCTTTTCAATCTTTCCTATTTCTTGTTCTACAATATTCACCTATTCCTCTCGTTTTTCCCTCTCATTTTCCTCATTTGTCAGCTCCTCAAAATACTCCTTCCATCTTCTCTGAACACTCTTCTTGCCTGTTAGCATCTTTCCATCTTTAATCACCCTAATCTGTTGTACAGCCTTCCAATCTCTATCTCTCTGTCGCACTAATCTGTACAAGTTTTTCTTGCCTTCCTTTGTGTCTGGCATACAACTGATCATATGATTTCTGTTTGGCCTTTTCCACATCCCTCTTCACTCTGCGCTGCAATTCCTTGTAATCCTGTCTACTTTCTTCAGTTCTACTTCCCACTTCTTTTTAGCTAGCCTCTGAATGCTGCCCTGTGCTTCCTCATTCCACCAACCTGTTTCCTCGACTTCTTTTCTCCTTCCAGGTGACACACCTAGCACCCTCCTACCTGTCTCTCTGATCACTTCTGCTGTAATTTCCCAGTCACCCGGAAGCTCTTCCTGACCACCCAAAGCCTGTCTCAGCTCTCCTTCTCTTCTAACTCACAGCCTACTTGTGGCATAACCACTGATGATATTCAGCATCACCCCTTCAATTTCTAACTTCAAATTGATTACCCTGTCTGACACTATCTGGGCTTCGGACTGGCACAGAAGTCACTGGCTTGCAACCCCTGTGGCCCAAAATATACAGTTATACAGTATATCAAACTGTACTGAGTTTGGAAAGAAGGCTGTTAATGTGCAGAAAATGCAGACACTTCTGAGAACTCTGTACTTTTTGCTAGGTAGGTTGTTTATTTTTCTGTTATTTTTCTGTCATTGTTTATTGCTCTGTTGTGTTGGAGACTGGATACTGAAACTAATATTTTCTTTTTAAGAAATAGCGTTAATGGCACATAAAATGCTAAAATTCATTTGCATTTCATTTTATAAGACTTACTTTACTTAATGTACCCGTGTTACTGTTTCTTAAGTTTTGATATGTGTGACAATGAAGAGCAAGGCAGTGTGGATATCTCCTGTCATTATCCAGATGGATATCAGTATTCACCCATGTACTTAAGTCATGAATCTTGTGCTTATTCTGATGTCTTAATTTAATCTGAGAATGCTGAAATTGTTTTTTATGGAAGATACACTGCAGCAAACACGTTCTCTGCACTGAGTTTCTATGTCACCATCAGAGATCTCACGTTAAAGGATACTGGATTTTATTACTGTGGAGTGGATAAATGGGGATATGACATACTGACTGAATTAACACTTTCTGTCAAAGGTATATCTGACCAAATCTATGAATACATTCAAATAATATGCTGAATATATTGTTGATTTTAGTTAAAAATGTTTTTGCCCGTGCACCATATTTAAGAATATAAGAAGACTATTTGTGATCAGAATCAAGAAGTAAGAGAATAAATAGTGAAGTGTTTGTGTGTATTAAAGGCAAGGTCTCCGATTTTTGAGAAATGCTTCAGAAAACTGAGTCGGGCTGAATAATAAACAAAAATCAGAACAAAAATCAAAACAAACGTGTAGCCAATGATCAGAAAAAGGTGGTTTTTGTCACTTAAGTAAAGTTGGCTCTATATTTGTCAATATGCGGCAGAGAGAGTGTTCAGTGCGCATGTGTGACATTAGCAGAAAGCGGTTTTAGCATTGACAAGGAGGATAAAAACAAAGAAAGAAAGCGAAGAAAGGCTTACGATAAGGCAAGAAGTAGGACCCATGTTAATATAGGATCAGCTTTCCAGCACTGGAGAGAACTGAAGGAGCAGGAAGTTGGCCGCATATTCACAGATTGGAGTTTCCCGAGTCAATAACTCCTGAGCTAAACGCTGTTACTACACAAATAACACCTCTTTTCTATCGTAGTAATGTAGAGAGGCAGCTACAACCGCGTTTTGCTAGTAACAGCGTTTAGCTCAGGAGTTATTGACTCGGGAATCTCAACTTTACTTAAGACGCCGAGGCGATTTTTTCCTTCTCGATAGGTGTGTAACGTTGGTTTTGCGTTGTTTCACAGAACTAATATATGCCGTCATTTGCATGATTATGCTTGTGTGTCATTTTTGCTTGTTTGTTTATCTGCAATCGTTTTATTCTTTCCTTCAACTATGATGGACACATTTCTTTCCATTATTTGCCTGGGTTACGTATGTATGTGTGGGGCGGAGCTATCAATACAGGGGTGAGACCCATTAAAGATAGGGTCTCCAATGTTTGAAAGGCAATGTCGACATTTGAAATCCCCAAAACAAACACGCCCCTATGTATGTGTGGGGCAGAGTTATCAATACAGGGGTGAGACCCATTTGGGTTAGGGGCGTGTTTGTTTTGGGGATTTCAAACATCGACGTTGGCTTTCAAACATCGGAGACCCTATCTTTAATATATTTAACTTAAACTTGATTACTGAAAAATTAAGAGCAAATAAGAGAATAAGAAGAAATTGATTAAAATGTAGATTTTATTAATTCACAAAACATGCAAGTTATATTCAGAATGCAGTATCATCTTTTTTATTAGTCATTTACATTTAGAGCCTGCAGCAGAGACCATGCTTTAATAACATGCAGTGAAGCAGAAAAAAAATATGTTGAACAAAAACAAAAGTAATCAGCATACTAAAAATATACAAAGAAAAGATTTCTGACTTTATTACCCTAATGTACAGCATACAGTCATTTATGTTAATGTTCTCTAGCACTCCAAGGCTATGCTTTTTTCTAGGTTCTAAAATTCCAGTTGTGGAGAAAACCATGTTTTCACATTATTAAACAAGCCAGTAAATGTCTGAGCAAAACTTTGCCTTGGCTTCCATTTCTTCTCATGTGCAGCTAGTGGTTCTCCTCTCTCCACCTTCTGCACAATCAAAGCACGTTTTTTGATCTCCTCCAGCTCAGCAATGCGCTTTTTGTACCCTTCTTTAGCCGCCTGCTTCTCAGACTCAATCAGCAGTTCGATGTATTCTGGTGTGGACAAGGGGTCAGGACGGAGAGCAATTGCCTTCAGACGTGTCAAGCTTCTGGCAAGTTTATCATTCAACTTCAAGACTTGTTCTTGTACATCAATATATTCTTCTTGCAACTGCTGGATGATTTTCTCTATTGTCATATTTTTCCCTAAAGCTTCTTCATATTGCTTTTTTAGATTTGCGTATGTCCTTTTCTCTTTTACAGTTTCAGTTTCGAATCTGAATGACATGTTGTGATGCACATTCCACATGCAATGGCCAGGACACACTGTACAGTTGCCATTTTTCATTGCTGAACAACGTTCTTTATCTTTATCATTTGAATAAACACATGGATAATGGCAGGTGAAGTTGCAGCCATGACAATTTGTTACAAATTTTCCCCTTTCAATGTCAATTTTCTTAGACTTTGGTATTTCAACCTCATATTCAAAATTTTCATTCGCCTTTATGACATTCCGGTTCTGTTCCAGTACTGCTGCTGTCACTTTGATTTCCTCAAGTTTTTCCAAACCAGTTTGGATGAGTGGCTGCACTCCAGCTACAACCGCCTCCAGGTTTTTGCGTTCAGACAAAACCTCTTTTGTGAGCTGAAGACTTTTGGTCTCCATTGTCTCCAAGTGATTGAAGAATCGTTTCATGCTTCCTTTGCCCATTTTCCAGAACATTTCATCAAAGTTGTCTTCATCATCCAAGTCTCTATTCTGAGCAAAAAGTGCAGAATTGTTGAATTTGAAATGAAGGGGTGTTCCATCTTCCTTTTTTCCACAAGGGATATCAGCAGAATTAATGGCCTCTAGTACAGGAGGTTTCTGCCCGTCAGCAAATGTGATCATAATTGTGATATTGTTTGCAATGTCTTTTCCAAAGATTGAAAGAATAGCTTCAAAAATGTACTTCTGTGTATGGGTTAGTCGAGCTAAAGCTGACTGTACCACAAAGCAAACAGCATCAAGAGTAACAATGCCATCTTTTGCAGAGAAGAACTTTCTGATTTTCTCAGTGATCTCCTTGTCTTGTGCGATTCCCCTCGTGTCTCCAAACCCTGGTGTGTCTATGATTGTGAGTGAATAGTGAACCTGGAAGCCATTTTGATAGTGAATTTGATATGCTGTAACGTCTGAAGTCTGGCTCTCGGCTTGTGTTTTATTGGTTTGCTCATCTATCAGTTTAAATCTACATGAATCACTCCACTCCACTCCCAGAATATAGTTGATCATGCCATTAATGAGAGTGCTCTTTCCAGAGCCAGTGGCACCCATGAGCATTATGGTTTTGTTTGATTGAGCAGAATGACAAGAATGTCCAAAGTCTTTTTTGCGAAGAGCACCTCTTCCTGTGTCCCTCAGATTTAGAAGATACACTGATGGATTTCCATCACTTAGTTTAGTGTAGTTGTTATCATCTTTAACTTTGTTTTCCATATTGTTGCTCATGGGTTTACTCTGGTTGTTATCTGGGAAACATGAGAAAAAAAGAAATGTTAGAGTTCAGAAAAAAGATTGTAAACTTATTATGAAAGCATGCAGGAGAGTTTATTGAGGATCCTCTTTCATACATATGCCATTCACAATGTTCAAGAATTTCAGACAATTATTTTTACACCAGATCTGGAAGCAAAAACGTATATTGTTGCAAGTGCTACATGCCCACTTATAGCTAGGGAAATTGTTTTTGCACCCTTCCTGTCCATTATACATTTTATATTGGTCACTGTTTCTCTATTCACGCTCACTAAGTAAGGTTCCTCCATGGGTTGATCGGGCTGTCCGTTATCAATATTTTTAATGGATCAGGCACTCAAACAGGAAGAAACCTGCCAGGTTTTTGTTTCTGTGAAATAAATCAAATAAGGAGCAAATGCCAACCCATATATTTTTGTTGTGTTAAAGAAAGTAGTGTTAGGAATGGCATGATATGGTTTTCTTTGAATTCTAGTGTGAAATTATTATTCATATAATTACCAACATATTCATTTGTTATAGCATTTTAACTCTTACCAGCAGACACATAAAATTTCTCCAGATTTTGGGATGCCAGTATTCAGCACTGAATTTATTTAGGATCTCACACTACACAGTAGTGGTTAATGGCTAAAATAAAACAAGACACCTGGGGCTCTAAGAATTATGTTAAACCTAGTAGGCTGGGCAAAAAAAATGCTTTACAGGTATAGTATTTTGTGGCGGTTGTTTAACTTGATAGTAGTTTAGTTTACTTTAGTTATAATCTCCATTTTATCTCTGCAACATATTGTGGAGATGTGCGAGTGGTTTGACCAGCAGGGGGCGCACACCTCTCGCATTTCCCCATCACTCAGCTCACCAGCAGATAAACACAGTTTCAGGATACTTTACACAAAGTAAACCAACAGTGTCCTGACTAATTTAAAGCATTTTTAAATTCATAGTAATGGCACCCTTCCCAACTTATCTGAATTATTTTAATTCAAATGCCCTTGAATGTAGAATAAAGGCATTTGAAGGTAAAATACATTAAATATATACAATCAATATAATTAATCATATACAAATATGTTAACACTCTTTAGATCATGTGACTTACGAATTGTATTTTAGATATAAAATGAGCTGGAAATACCAGCTTTAGAGTCTTCCTAGTTATGATCTATAGATTATTTTGAACAGATTATCCCTATACGTTTTATACTACATATATCACATCAGTCAGTCTACAATTACAATTTATTTATAGTATCTATAGTATCGCTTCCCCTTTTCTCAATTTAAGTTTGTATTCTTTTTCCAAAAACGTGGAGACGCTTCCATTATTAATTAAATCTCATTACAGAAACATTTTCAGTTATGATTTTCTTTTTGAAATAACAATTTGTTTATTAGCGGGTATTTTTGTAATAGTTTATAATGTGGCTCATCTACCATGCAAGTCCATGTGAAATGGCTATTACTAAACTGGTGTGTAAAAGTCTGAGACCAATGTTGATCATGCTTTTATTTTGACATTCATTTTAACACAAAGGCTTTAGAGTGTGTAGTAGAACCAGAACTATTCACTATTTGTTAATTTGTATGAAGAAAGAATTAAGAATAAATTACATTCCTTATAAATGTAATTTATGTAAAATGTTGCGACAATCAAACAATAACAGCACAACTATATGGTTATGGTTGAAGTAAAGGCTCTCTAGATCATTTGTTAACGGCCAGCACATAAGGGGGTTTTATTTTGAAAAATGACCACTTCCGTTTGTTTCAAGTTTCAGCAGATTTTTATGTGCTGATCAAATCACAAGCTAACTCTGGCAGTAACAAGTAAAAAAAAAAAAAAAAACGTTGCTGAAAAGCTTCTTTGAAAATGAGAAAAGACCTAATGATGAGACAAGAATCAAAGACCTCCAACAAAAAGAAAGCCGCATTTAAAAAGAAACTACCCTGAGTCCTAAATGAACGTGCTAATTGCAACAGGTGATTGACATGTTCCAAGCCTCCTCTGTTTAATATGTAGCGACCAACTCCAACCAGGCCACAGTAGGAATAAAGTGCAGAATATAGAAATGTAATCATTTACATTCACATTAATTAATACAATGTCATTCAGTTCATTATATACAAAGCAAATGGTTAAAACTCTTTAAATGTATTATCCAACAAGTCACAATTTATCAGTTCATATTTACACAGCACTGAAACTGGAGACTTCTTCCATTTAAATAAAGATATCCTTTATACAATCAGAATTATACAGGGTTTTTTTGTTAGCTTTAGATTATGTGAGATATCTGATATTTAAATCCCTGTAAATTAGCTGTTACTATGTGTGTTAATAGAAGTGTGATTTACCTTGCAGTGCACCACTGTCAGAACTTCTGTTCAGTAAATTACACCTCGTGTCCAAGTAGAATTGAGAATCCAGAAGAGCTGTGGCAAAAATATCATTGAGCTTATTGGTTTAATTTCTTGACATTTCTCTATATTTGATATAGAGGCTCTGCCCTGGAAAATTAATGTTCTAATGTATCTTATTGAAAATAAATGTTCAGAAAAATCAAGGTTGTAGATGCTTTTAGTTATCTAATAACATGGATGAAACAAACTTAAAGAGTACTTACCTAGTAGGCTACCCACAATTCAAGGTATTCGTCTAGGTCAGTACATGCTGTTTATATAGACCACTTAGGACCCTCCCTTTTTGGAAAGTAACCAGTGTTTTTGCACTGTGCTAAACTGTTTCAGTTACATATGAGGTACAAAAGAAAGTTTCTGAACCACAATTCAAAATAAATTAATGCATAATCTTTTGTGTCATAAAAAGTACAAAGGTAAAATAAGCTGTGACTAAGCAGTGACCTAATAAATTTTAGACATTTAGACCCTCATCACAGAGACACTTAATGGACAACATATTAGGAAAAGGAATATGAGTGTTTTAACTGTCCAATAAATGTTAATTATTATTTATAAATTAACTAAACCTATAATAAATACAAAGTATTTATAAATAAATACAAGGTAAATACACCTATAATAAATACAAGGTGTATGATGATATTCCTAAAATAAGCTATGTAGGCCAGTGCACATTCAAATTTTAAACTTTCACTTTGAAATCCTTCCCTGTATTCACAGATTTCGGTGAAAGTGAACAGAAGCATGTTATGATTGTCTGTGTGGTGTTTGAGTTTTAGTTGCATTGTTTCGGACTTCAGTTTATCTACCAAATTTTATTTTCTTTAAATTAGCAAACTTAATCATTTATCTGTAATGAGTAAAAAGTAATAAAAATGCTACAATACATAGTGTAAATGTGTATATTTTAAAAAAGAAATTGAAAAGTTAGTGAGTGTCAAAACACTCATACTCACTCTCTTCTTTTTAACTGTCTCAAACTAACCTTGGTTTAATAAGGCAGGTTAGGGGTGAATCATTATTTTCACTCAACTGTAACTCAGGTTATGAACAGAGTTTGTTCAACTGTTCAAAATGAGTTTGTAATTATTTTCATTTTTTTTAACCCGCATGTTAAAATTTGTAGTATATTCACTAAAACTGCTTTGTAAAAGCTCTTTTTATACATTGATTTTGACTGCTGGATTATTTTAAATAAGAAAGCATATCTGATTTTGCTCACTGGCTAACAAGCAACAAAACCTTGAATTTGGTATGGAGGTTATTTTTAACAGAGCATACTTAATTTCACTTTCCATTTCTCAGAAATACTTTTATACTGGTTTAGATAAGATACTGTATACGTTTCTGAGAAATGGAAAGTGAAACGAAGTACAGTATGCTTTTTCATGATTTTTCAATCCATGGACTATCCAATCCTAGCTTATTTTACAAAAAATTAAAATGGGCATTTGGAAAATAATTCCATTTATTTGCTTATTTTTCCTCTAGTCTTTTTTTTAGGATCAGGAAAATCTTAGGTATAGTGTAAGCAGGCACATTGCCCTACTCCATATTGTAATAAATAGCAACTTAAACATTTTCTCAGGTAATAACTTAATCTTAACAGTCTTTGAGTTTAATTTATGTTTGGAATGATTGTATTGTATTTGTTATCGGTTTGCTACTTCTTGTATCAAGTGTCAGAAAATAAGTGATGTCACCCGGAGGCGGCTCAGGCCTGGGTCACCAAAGGGAAGGCTCTCGGTTCACCCACTGTACAGACCTCCAGAACCAAATGTAGGATAGAACAGACAGGAAGTTTATTGAGAAACAGAAAAAAATAACAAAAAGAACATGAGAAACATACCGAAATGAATGGAGAAATGTACTTCTGTGTATGGGCTAGTTGAGCTGAAGCTGACTGTACCACAAAACAAACAACATCAAGAGCAACAATGCCATCTTTTTCAGAGAAAAACGTTCTAATTATGTTGGCTTTGTAGAAGCCAACATTCTGATTTCCTTTATAAGCTTATTATTATTATTATTATTATTATTATTATTATTCTTAGCCACAAATTTATCAAGAGTAACTCGTCCTAGGGCTTTCGAGCCACATGCACCAAATTCGGATATGTCGTAGACCCTGGTCTGAAGTTTGTTGCTACTACTTTTCTAAGCGATCGGAATTCCGGCATTCCCGGTACGGAAGCTCAAAGTGGCCTTTTTTCGTATCCACTTCCATTATAAATTTTGGATTTTTATAACTCGCAAGTTTTCGAGCGATTTACACCAAACTCGGACAGGTTCTTTAGGACGTTACTCCGGACAAAGTTCCGGGCTCGGCGTTCCGACGGAACTTTCGGTTTTCCCGTAGTCGACGATGGAACGTCCCATAGACTTGAATGGGGAATTCCTAAAATTCCTCTAAGCTTTCACACACGCAGCGTGCGCAGAGCTCAGGCACGGCTTCTCTCCTGTGTTCTATGCAGTATAATAATAAGTAGAATCCCATAATGACTGCAGTATTGACATGAAATGTCCAAACCCTCAGTAGCCACTTTTTGCCAAAAGTATTGGCACCCCACCGGGTATACTGGTGACGTCACGTGTAGCCCCGTCCCCAGAATAAGCGAAATCAAAAATTTGCACAACACGGACATGTGACATATCAAAACACTCAGCACAATGAGGGGAACTGCCCCACGTGTATTTTGGTCACGTCACGTGACGTCACGTGTATAGCCCCGCCCCCAAAATAAGCGAAATCAAATATTTGCACAACATGGACATGTGACATATCAAAACACTCAGCCCAATGAGGGGAAGTGCCTCACGTGTGTTATGGTCACGTCACGTCACGTGTCGTCACGTGTCATCACGTGAAAATAAAAAATTTGCACAACATGGACATGTGACATATCAAAACACTCAACACAATGAGGGGAACTGCCCCACGTGTATTTTGGTAACGTCACGTGACGTCACGTGTAGCCCCGCCCCCAAAATAAGCGAAATCAAAAATTTGCACAACATGGACATGTGACATATCAAAACACTCAGCACAATGAGGGGAACTGCCCCACGTGTATTTTGGTCACGTCACGTGTAGCCCCGCCCCCAAAATAAGCGAAATCAAAAATTAGCACAACATGGACATGTGACATATCAAAACACTCAGCACAATGAGGGGAACTGCCCCACGTGTATTTTGGTCACGTCACGTGACGTCACGTGTAGCCCCGCCCCCAAAATAAGCGAAATCAAAAATTAGCACAACATGGACATGTCATATATCAAAACACTCAGCCCAATGAAGGGAAGTGCCTCACGTGTGTTATGGTCACGTCACGTCACGTGTCGTCACGTGTCATCACGTGAAAATAAAAAATTTGCACAACACGGACATGTGACATATCAAAACACTCAGCCCAATGAGGGGAAGTGCCTCACGTGTGTTATGGTCACGTCACGTCACGTGTCATCACGTGAAAATAAAAAATTTGCACAACATGGACATGTGACATATCAAAACACTCAGCACAATGAGGGGAACTGCCTCATGGGTATTCGGATCATGTCACATGCTCATGTCCGCTCGCCTCCAAAAGTATTGGCACCCTAGCGGTCCAGTAGCTTTCACAATCTTTCTGTCCACTTGCCTCCAAAAGTAACACTAACCCTTATGTCCACTCGCCTCCAAAAAGCACCGGCCTTTGCGAATACTTGCACCGTCAAAGCCAACATCAAAGTTTGTCTCGACGAACTTTACAAATCTAGTTTTGTCAGTGATCTCCTTGTCTTGTGCGATTCCCCTTGTGTCTCCAAACCCTGGTGTGTCTATGATTGTGAGTGAATAGTGAACCTGGAAGCTATTTTGATAGTAAATCTGAATTGCTGTAACGTCTGAAGTCTGGTTTCGGCTTGAGTTTTATTGGTTTGCTCATCTATCAGTTTAAATCTACATGTATCATTCCACTCTGTTTCCGGTATATAGTTGATCATGCCATTAATGAGAGTGCACTTTCCAGAGCCAGTGTCACCCATGAGCATAAAGTTGCAGAATTATTGAATTTGAAATGAAGGGGTTTTCTATCTTCCTTTTTTCTAACCGCAATGCGGAGGAAGTAAAAACACATAATAATTAAAAAACAAACAAACAGGTGTGTATGACAAGACACGTGACAGAAAACACACTGCCGGAACGCCTAATGATCCGGCAGAGAATGGCCAAGCAGAGGTCCTGACATTAGATGCTTTTAGTTATCTAATAAGATGAATGAAACAAACTTAAAGAGTACTTACATGGTAGATTACCCACAATTCAGGGTAGTGGTCTCAGCCAGGACAATAAATTTGTATTTATTGTAAATCCTAGTCACAACTGCTTTATTTCCTGTACTTAAGTACTATAGCTCTAGAGATTGAGTAGCAATAGGCTGTTCATATGAACTAAATATAAATTCTTGTGTTAGCAAAATTAGGATATTGTGGCATACATTATGCGAATTGATTTACTTTCACTGATATAATTACATAGGTAAATGTAATATTTTTATTCTCTTTTTTTTTAAATTCAGATTGAGGCATTAAGTTGAACTACAGTATATTGCAGCTTTATGTGTACTTATGATTCATGTTTATTCGTACACACAGCTCCTGTGTCTACACATGCTTCAGTCATCTTGCAGAGTCAAAGCCCTGATGTTTCCACCTGAAAAAGCCCCACAGCTTCCACCTGCTACAACAGTGATATCAAATACTGCAGGTAGAGACTTGAAATGTCTATTTAGTATGTTCCAATTAAAAAACTCCTTCCCTCTTCCTCCCTGTAAACTAATTAACAGCATCATATCAAATTGGGTTAGAATGATTACAGTCAGATTAATAATTTTATGCAGATTTCATTGTTGTTATAAATATTTAGATGATTGTCTTCACTTTATTCACTTTAAATAGAGGTAAATTGAGTATTCACTGTGAATAGAGGTAATACACATCAACTTCTTATATAAACTTTTGGAATGTTGAGGTTTTTTTCCAGATACATCATATGAACAAGCATCATCTACAACTCAAACTCAAATGTCTTTTGACACACACAGTAAAACGTTTTCTTCATAGTTTTCTTCTACAATATTCAGTATATTTTAAATTACCTGCTTAGTTATCAAAGAAGAGTTTCCTGGGTTCCTGAATAAATGAATTACTGTGGATCTTTCATTTATTACATTTCCAACAGGCAGTGTTGTATAAAGTACTAGAAAGCAATACTTGAGTAAAAGTACAAGGATCGTACTAGAAAAAGACTTTGGTAGAAGTGAAAGTTACCTTTTAGAATATTACTTAAGTAAAAGTCTTAAAGTATCTGATATATACTGTACTTAAGTATCAAAAGAAATTTTCTGATATTTAATGTACTGTACTTAAGTATTTGAAGTAAAAGTAAAAAGTGAAATTTCACTGATTTTCGGTAGGCATAAGGGGCAATTCATCCTGTAGGAAGAATCGTTCATTCCAATGTACAGAAACATTTCTTGCAAATACGGCCACGGGTGTATAACGTTATCTTGTTCACCCTGTTCACCGAGTTCACCACTATCGTCAGGGGGTTGTCTACGATAACGGGAGGTCCTCCAGTAGGTGCTTCCATGGCGGTTTCAGTTGTGCTTCCTCCTCCTTTGCAGTGGCAGAACTCGAGTTTTATACATGGGGTGGCCAGGGGGTGGCCAAGGCAACTTTAGGGGGTCCACAGACTATGACACAAATTACCCTAACAAGGAGCATGGATGAAGCCCATAATTGTTCATTAGAGGTAGAATATATCTCTCATAATCTATTTTATAATTTATAATATATTATGTTATAATTTGATCTTGTGTATGTCACACATAAATCAACACCTAATTACATTTTTATGTAAAGCCTAAACTGATGAAACCATCTATAACAAGCTAAACTTAAATTCTGAACTGGACATGTGACTGACTAACTGACTGACTGCCTGGTGGGTTCTAAAACCTGTTGGTGGTTCTTGTGAAGTCTGACTACTAGCATCAGGCAGGAAGCTGCTCTGGGTCTCTGTGGTGATGCAGGGGCTAGGGGCTGGGCTGGGGTCTGTTTGCACCTGATCTGTATGTGTTTGCTTCTTTAAAAAGAAGTCTGATATATCTGCCTTTCTTTTCATTTTTTTTTATTGACCCTATGTAAAATATAACACATGGAAATACATTTAAGCATCAAATACAGATTTCTTTTTAATTCAAACTCAACTTTAACTACAAATCCCACTATAATAATTGCACTTTAAAATCAACTGTCAGCATAAATTACTACTTTAATCACCTTTATGATAGCTAACAGGCTGTCTGCAATTGCAGTAATCTTTTGAGTAACATTACCAGATACATAGTTTAATAACAACATTAAACACTGACATCATTTTTCTGGACAACTAAATCCTGATGTTTAATCTCAAAACTTACCGAAATTTGATGTTACAGTATTCTTCTCTACCACTCAACTCTTTCTTGTCATTGATTGATGGATTTGAAATGTTGAGCGGCGCCGTGACCAAACGTCAAACAAAGACTTCTTTTGATAGGTGAAATGAGATGTCAATCAGCACCAAACTTCCAATGCTATCAAATAAAAATTCGGACACCCGTCTGGCTCCGCCACTGCGCCTTCGCCAACATTACGCTGAAATAGAGCGTGCGGAGCATAATGCAATCTAGGAGCAGTGATTCGCCAAACCTCCTTTATTGCAATCACACACATTTCTTCTGATTTTATTTTGTAGTAACGAGTAACAAAGATGCTTAGTGGAAATATAGTGGAGTAAAAGTATACATTTTATCTAGGAAATGTAGTGGAGTAAAAGTGAAAGTTGACATAAATGTAAATAGCAAAGTAAAGTACAGATACGTGAAATTTATACTTAAGTACAGTAACGAAATATTTGTACTCCGTTACATTACAACACTGCCAACAGGGCAGTTGCTTGTTGTTTGTGGGGGGAGTGTTGGGCCTAATGCTGTGCTGTGTGCTTGCAACTCTTTTGATTATCTACAGAAAATCCAGCACACACAAGTAACTGAGATTAAAACTGATTAAATATACACAGCCAATGTATAATAAAAAAATAATTGAAATGTTTTCTCAGCATTAAACATATTCTCAGCATGAATTTCTGCATTTTTTAATTTTTTTTTGTAATTTAACTTTGAAACCGGGGGGCATGGTGGCTTAGTGGTTAGCACGTTCGCCTCACACCTCCAGGGTCGGGGTTCGATTCCCGCCTCCACCTTGTGTGTGTGGAGTTTGCATGTTCTCCCCGTGCCTCGGGGGTTTCCTCTGGGCACTCCGGTTTCCTCCCCCGGTCCAAAGACATGCATGGTAGGTTGATTGGCATCTCTGGAAAATTGTCCCTATTGTGTGATTGCGTGATTGAATGAGAGTGTGTGTGTGCCCTGCGATGGGTTGGCACTCCGTCCAGGGTGTATCCTGCCTTGATGCCCAATGACGCCTGAGATAGGCACAGGCTCCCCGTGACCCGAGGTAGTTTGGATAAGCAGTAGAAGATGACTGAATGAATGAACTTTGAAACCACCTTCTCTTGAAAGCCGAATTTCATATGCACCATCTGATCAGGTATGTTATACTGAGGACTGAACCAGAACCACTTTTCTCAAAAGCATAACTATTTTAGGATTTTTCATTATTCCTCTTTTCACATTAATCCTTTCACAGGCCTTTGGTAAAGAAGGCCTTTACCAAATTGTTCTGTATGGCACTAAAGGGTTATTTAACCTGTGTGTGTTTTTTTATTGATTCTAAATAATTAATGATTAATAGCCCCTTGGTGTGAATGGCAGGGTGCGTACAGCAGATAAATGGATATGGAGCAGGATTTGGCAGGGTGTGGATAGGGATCAGCAAATAAATAGGGGATCAGGACTTGGCAGGGTGTGTACAGCAGATAAATAGGGGAGCAGGATTTGGCAGCGTGTGTACAGCAGATAAATGGATAGGGATCAGGATTTGGCAGGGTGTGGATAGGGAGCAGGATTTGGCAGGGTTTGTACAGCAGATAAAAAGGGGAGCAGGATTTGGCAGGGTGTGGATAGGGAGCAGGATTTGGCAGGGTGTGGATAGTGGATATGGAGCGGGATTTGGCAGTGTGTACAGCAGATAAATGGATAGGGAGCAGGATTTGGCAGGGTGTGGATTGGGAGCAGGATTTGGCAGGGTTAGGAGCAAGATTTGACAGGGCATGTACAGCAGATAATGGATAGGGGAGTAGGATTTGGCAAGGTGTGTACAGCAGATAAATAGGGGAGCAGGATTTTGCAAGGTGTGGATAGGGAGCAGGATTTGGCAAGGTGTGCACAGCAGACAAATGGATAGGGAGCAGGATTCGGCAGGGTGTGGATAGGGAGCAGGATTTGGCAGTGTGTTTACAGCAGATAAATGGATAGGGAGCAGGATTTGGCAGGTTGTGTACAGCAGATAAATAGGGGAGCAGGATTTGGCAGGGTGTGGATAGGGAGCAGGATTTGGCAGGGTTAGGAGCAGGATTTGGCAGGGCTTGTACAGAAGATAATGGCTAGGGAAGCAGGATTTGGCAGGGTGTGTACAGCAGATAAATGGATAGGGAGCAGGATTTGGCAGGGTGTGGATAGTGGATAGGGAGCAGGATTTGGCAGGGTGTGGATAGTGGATAGGGAGCAGGATTTGGCAGAGTGTGTACAGCAGATAAATAGATGGGAAGCAGGATTTGGCAGGGTGTGGATTGGGTGTGTCTTTTTTAAAAATGTGTTTACTTTAATTGTACATCTGTTCATATTTGCACATGTATTGAAACATTGATGTCAGCCCTAATAACGTCTTTTATATCCTGTCTATACTGAAACTAACTGACATTTCTCTCAACCTCTTTCTACCAAGGAGGACATTTTCCATGTGTATGATGAGATGTTGGCTGTGTATAGTTTAGCTGGTCCAGCTAGAGGAGCTGAATCTTCAGGCACCTACAGCACCATTCAGCTCCCTGCTCCAGCAGATAATGATTGCAATCTCTACTCTCTTGTAGCTCCTCACTGAAACCAGTTACAGCATATTATATGTATGTGGTGCATAATATACAAAGGTAAAATAGTTCTGTGTATTTTAAAGAAATAAGGACTTTTTTGGGCATATTGTGTTATTTAAACCAATATATTCCTCGCATATTTAACCAACTAGCCAGTAGTAAGACTTTTGCTTTTGTGTGACTTGGAGGTTTATATTTTATAAATTTATATCTTATACAAACGTGCATATATTGTGCCTTACATACATCTGCACTATTTTATTTATGTGCATTTATATATTCTGCCTAATATTTTACATTCATATATATATTCATTCAGCTTGCACATGCTGTACAAACTGCATTTTGTTGCTGTGCACCTGTACTATACAATGACAATAAAGTTCTATCTATCTGTCTGTCTGTCTGTCTGTCTGTCTGTCTATCTATCTATCTGTCTATATAATGATAATACAGACGGAAAACACACTTAGATGAATTCAGACACTCAGACATTCAGTATCCACTGTCCACTCATTGGTACTAATGTTTCCGAGAAGGTTGTCTATGGTTGCATCTGCAAAAATTGGCTGAACTGTGAGAAGTTATACAGTTAAATTCACTTTTCAGTAAGACCAGAGGTAGTGTTTAATATTGGGTAGACCTTACATAGGTATCTAATACATAATATACATACATGCATTACAACCTACTCCTGGCACAGTAATAAATTATTGCTTATACAACTTAAGGCAACAACAGTAATTACAATATAGATTAATTAATACAATATAAAATACAATAAATCGCACAAAATCCTGTACTCGATGAGTTGTGCATACCTGGTGTCTCATAATACTGTACATTTAAGCAAATAAGAACTTTGAACTTCTTTATAATAAGATTAGAAGTACCCATCTTTCAAAAAGGGTGTACCTAAGTTGACCTATATATATATATATATATATATATATATATATATATATATATATATATATATATTGGTGTACCAATTGTGAGTTTGATTCCTACCTCTGCCAAGCTGCCACTGCTGGGCCCCTGAGCAAGGCCCTTAACCCTCAATTGCTCAGTTGTATAAAAAAAGAGATAAAATGTAAGTCGCTCTGGATAAGGGTGTCTGCTAAATGCTGTAAATGTTATAGCAATAAAAAATATTTTATAATTTCCATAGGAACTCAAACAACAAAGAAAGATTTTCTGAGGACTCTGTTCTTTTTCCAAGATAAATTATTCATCCACTTTGTTTGGGACCATCATGCTGTTGTGTTGAATAAATGCAAATTTCTGTTACTATTTAACTGGGACTTTTACATTTATTAGTTATTAGTATTGATGTAATGATGTTTAAAATGACATAAATCTAAACAGACAGTATACATTTAATAATGAAAGATACATTTCTATATTTACTTAAAGAAATGTATCTTTCATTATTAAATGTATACTGTCTGTTTAGATTTATGTCATTTTAAACATCATTTTTTACTGGAACAGAAGGAGGCAGTGTGGACATCTCCTGTAAATATGATTCTGATGTCTTAATTAAAACTGAGAAGGCTGATGAGGTCGTCTCTAAGGGAAGATACAATGCAATAAACATTGTGTCTGTACAGAGTTTCTGTATGTATGTATTGTAGATCCTAGTCACAACTGCTTTATTTCCTGTACTTAAGTACTATAGCTCTAGAGATTGCAATAGGCTGTTCATATGAACTAAATATAAATTCTTGTGTTAGCAAAATTAGGATATTGTGGCATACAGTATGTGAAAAAATAAAATCATTTGTATATAAGCATGAAGCTACACTGATTTACCTTAACTGGTGTAAGAATTTTTTTTAATGCTGGAGGCATTAAGTACAATAGTAACTATATATAATACTATATAATAATATAATACTGGTTTAAACTACGGTATATTGCAGCTTCATGTGTACTTATGATTCATGTTGATTCTTACATATGAATTCTTACACGCTTCAGTCATCTTGCAGAGTCAAAGACCTGATGTTACACAGCTTCCCCACGCTACAACAGCGATATCAAATACTGCAGGTAGAGACTTGAAATGTATATATTTAGCACACTCCAATAAAAAGCTTTATTTAACTTTATGCTTTATATCTATAAATAATAAAATGTTTGTCTGCTTGGCTTATATCCTTATTGGTCTGAGCTATTTTGCAGCTTCAGAAGACTTTATGGTTCATTCCTATTCTTTGCAGTTCCTACTGAGTCTAAATGTGATCCAGTGTTGATGCAGGATCAAAGCCCTCACAGCAATATCAAATACTGCATGTAAGAATTAAATGCTTATTTGGTGCACTCCAACTTGTAGACTCTACATTATGTTTCTGTTAACCAATTAACAAAATCAGCAAATTAAAGGTAGGGTCTCCAATGTTTGAAAGCCAATGTTGACATATAAAATCACCAAAACAAACACGCCCCGAACCCAAATGGGTCCCACCCCTGTATTGATAGCTCCGCCCACACATACATACATACGCAACCCAGACAACTAATGGAAAGAAATGTGTCTTTATCATACAGTAGCTGAAGGGAAGAACAATACGATTGCAGATAAACAAACAAGCAAAAATGACACACAAGCATAATCATGCAAAGGATGGCATATATTAGTTCTGTGAAACAAAGCAAAACCAGTGTTACTCACCTATCGAGAAGGAAAAAAGCGGCCTCGGCGTCTTAAGTAAAGTTGGCCTTTTATTTACAGATTCGAGTTACCCGAGTCAATAATTCCTGAGCTAAATGCTGTTACTAGCAAAACACGGTTTAGCTGTCTCTCTACATTACTATGATAGAAAAGAGGTGTTATTTGTGTAGTAACAGTGTTTAGCTCAGGAGTTATTGACTCGGGAAACTCCAATCTGTGAATATGTGGCCAACTTCTTGCTCCTTCAGTTCTCTCCAGCGCTGGAAAGCTGATCTATATTAACACGGGTCCTACTTCTTGCCTTATCGTAAGCCTTTCTTCCTTTGTTTTTATCCTCCATGTCAATGTTAAAATCGCTTTCTGCTAATGTCACACTTGCGCACTGAACACTCTCTCCACTCATATTGACAAGACACGCCCCTTTCTGCTCATTGGCTACACGTTTGTTTTGATTTTCTTTTAGTTTGTCGGTCCGACTCAGTTTTATGAAGCATTTCTCAATCATCGGAGACCCTACCTTTAATTGTTGGATTAAAAATTAGATCTTAGACATTAGACATGTAGATCTTATTTCTAAGAAAACTTGTGAAATGTAGATATTTTTTAGATATATTTAACACTACTTTATAAAAAGTCATCCTCAACTCAAACTAAGCATTCCTAAGTGACACATGCCTTTTTTTAATGATAGCTGTGTTCTGTTTCTTGTTTTCCAGTATTGTCTAATCACTTGTATGATAATGATAAACTTAATTGACTGCTTAATGAACAAAATGTGTACTTGAATTAATCAAACATTAACAATTAAATAGTTAACATAAAACCTGCCTGCTGCTTCTAATGTTTTCTGAATTGTGAGTAAAGTGTACATGACAAATAAATATCTTGAATCTTGATGTTCCAGAATTGAATCTACAGACAGTGACTAAACTCTGAGAAGCTCCATGGTGATGCATCAAGCTATAGCAAAAGACCAGAGGTGGTGTTATCTATGAGCTAATCATTATGATGGTGTCTGAAACATTAAAGCATATAGCATTTATGAAAGATCTATGATTGCTGTTTCATTTATTTCTATCTTTCTCATCATCAACTTCATTAATCAGTTTATTCTGTTTAGAAACATGGCAAAGCGAAATCCTGGGTCAAGGCCTGGATGAGATGCTTCTCTACACACACACACAAACACACGCACACACACACACGCACACACACACACACTCTTACTTGACAGATGCCTGTGATCGCTTATTCTGTTCTTCTCACATTTAAATTCATTACGTTCACAACATTATACAATGTCTAGACCTTTATAAATATAGCAAAGGCCAGACTTGACATTTAGGGCATTGTGGGCACATTTTCAGAGGCCTGAGGCTTGTAAAACATCCTGTGTTTCTACCCAGTACTTTCGATGTTACTTTCAGGCTAATTTTATCCTGGTAACTTACACCTTTTTTGCAGAGACATATGATGCAAATGTAAATCGAATGCACAGGAGCTTAACCCAGACCCCAACATCACTGATTACAAACCGATATTATAGTCTCATAACTTCTGAAAACATATTCCATGACAGCACCTGCAGAAAGTGACTGAAGTATCTTCATATACCAAGGTGAAATGGAGCATTCATCCTAACCCTAACCCAAAAGAAATGTTTAATCACTGTATATTTATCTCAGTTCTTCACATTTGAGAGACAAAACAGGCAATATGCAGTGCATATAAAAAGTCTACACACACCAGTTACAGTAAAACTGCAGGTATTTGTGATATAAAAAAATGAAACAGAAAAATCAGTTCAGATAATAATGATGATGATGATGATGATTATTATTATTATTATTATTATATTTTCCACCTTAAATATGATATCTCCAAAATGTTTCAAATGAAATAACAAAAACAAATAGTCATCATTTCACGATGTATTGTTACACAGAACGCTGTAAACAGCTGATGAATTACTTCCTGTTTTTTTTTTTTTTTAAAAAAGGATAAAATAAAAGGCAATGCAATGAAATTCAACATTTTATTTCATCTTAAAGATGTAGTTCTGTTGTATATGTAAGTGGTAATACTATTCAATGCACAAGGCTTCATAAATTTTAATTCTCTTTAAATTATTATTTAAAAAAAAATATTTGGTGCCTGCCTTTTGCCTTTTTAGGTAAATGTGTAGGCTGCATTTACACTGTCAAGGGTCATCAACACTCTATACACAAAATTCCACAAAATTCCAAAACTAATTATCCACTACACAAGATATAAATTTTAAATGTCATTTAAAAAAATTGCTCAAACAACAAACACCAATCTTTTCTCTGTCTTGATTCATTCTGTTTGGGTTCCTCTTAAGTCCTATGTCTAAACAGAAAACAATGAGATTGTCCAAACAGTGTCTGTAAGATGGTCGCTGTGCTTAAATTTTATAACTCAAGCTCATGTCAGTTTCAGGAATGTAATAACTAAGTTTTAAAGAGAGATGTCAGTATATTACTTTCAAAGATAGAGCCTATTACTTTTCAAAATCAAGCTAATAAGGATTTTTTTTTTCCAAGCGCTGACTTTTTATCATTTCATTTCCAAATACTGTTTGAATCATTATGTTTAATGTGTACATCAGGACCAAAATGAATCAACATATTCATAATTTTCATACACAACTCCAAAAACAAGTTCAAACAACAAAAAAGAATGCGTTTAATCAGAGCTCTGATGTATCGACGTTTCCTGTCTTTGGTTCCTGTAGTGGTTACAGCACTACTTTTTCCTCTTGCTTATTACGAAGAATCAGAAGTGCCCTCTCAGACCTCCTCTACTGACTCCTACAACATGCACTACACCTCAAAGACAAGACAACAATTTAGACAAGACCAAAAATGTATAGATACATAGAACACAGTGGTAAGGTTAGAAAGAATTCTGGTGATGTGAAGAAACCAATGCAGACATATCTGAGGACTCTGTCCTTTTTTCAAGGTAAATGAATTACATTTATTAATCAAATTTGTTTAGGAACATCACTCTGTCATGGATAAAGGCAGATTTTCATTAATATGTATGTATTAGTTATATGTATTGTAATATGTATTAGTATGTTACATACATTGAGTTCTCAAGAGACAGTATTAATGACACTTACTATTAACAATATAAAACAGTTTTGTAACTTGCTAGATATTAAATGACAATCTTTCAATGTATTTCATATAGCAACATTTTTTTTTGTTGTTTAACAGTTACACTGAGCAAACGTTTTTTTCTTCCAGTTTTGATATGTGTGACAATGAAGAGCAAGGCTGAAAGTGTTTTTACTGGAACAGAGGGAGGCAGTGTGGAGATCTCCTGTAAATATGAAGATGGATATCAATATACTCCCTTGTACTTCTGTCGTGATCCATGCACTTATTCTGATGTCTTAATTAAAACTGAGAAGGCTGATAAGGTCTTCTCTAAGGGAAGATACACTGCAATAAACATTGTGTCTGTACAGAGTTTCTCTGTCACCATCAGTCACCTCAGATTAAAGGACTCTGGAGTTTATTACTGTGGAGTGAATAGATGGGGATATGACAAATTGAGTAAAGTAAAGATTACTGTCAGTAAAGGTATACAAGACTGTAATTTCCTACTTTTTAATATCTGAACTACAATATCTATGATTGTATTGTAGATCCTACTCACAAATGCTTTATTACCTATACTTTAAAAATTCAAGCACTATAAATGTATATTTTATCTAGCAATAGTTTTTTTCTGTCAATGTATTATGAATATTTGCTAAAATTATGTGCAGGTGAATTCCTGGCTTGATCTGAACTGCAGCTTAATATGTTTAAGATTAATGTTGATTCTTACATGTAACAGTTCCTGTGTCTACACATGCTCCAGTGTCCACGCAGAATCAAAGGTCTGAAGTTACAGAGTTTCCATGTGCCACCACAATCACAACAGCTAGTGCAGGTGGGGAAGATAAACACATATCCAGTATGCTCCAGTTAGACTTCTTGCTAGGTTTTGTACATATTTGATTAGTTCCTTTTATTAAAAAAAAGAGTAAATATGCATGATTCTTTTGAAGGTTTTGTGCAATGTAGATATTTATGTCTTTTCAGCTTGTTCAACTTTATATGAACAAACTTCATCCACAACTCAATTTGAACCTTCTGTAAGCTCACATGGTAAATAGTTCATTTTTATAATTCTGTTCTGCAGTGTTCAATAGTAATTGTCTGCTTAGAGTTCAATCTGGGTTCCTTGATGTTGTTCACAGCTTATTGTCATCCAAAATGACTATTTTTTCCACTTTCAATTATCTTATTTATAACAGGACCGCTGCTTGCTGTTTGTGGAGGAGTGCTGGGCCTAATACTATGCTGTGTTCTTGTAACTTTTCTGATTCTCTACAGGAAAGCACCCACAAGTGTCACATGTAAGTGAGAAGAGAATGATTAGAAGTACATAGCCAGTGTATAATAATAGAAAAGTACTTGAATAAATGTTTTTAATGGTGCCATATACAGCAATCTCAAAACTGCTCTTTTTGTTATTTAGCCTTGAAACCGCCTGCTTCTGAAATCCAAATTTCACATCCACCACCTGATCAGGTATACCTAGTACTGAACCAGAACTACTGCTATCCTAATAATAAATCAAATTAGTCACACATAACTGTTTTCACTAAATGAAGTCCTTTCTTTGGACACTGGTAAAAAGGTATAAGGAAGTTAAAATATACTATATTTTGAATCCTAAGCTTGGGCTATTATCTGGGTGCATTTTTGCATGTTCTCCCAGTGTCCATTTGTGTTTCCATTTCTACACTTTTTTTCTTTACCTCTGTTCATATTTGCACATGTATTGAAATGATGTGTGATCTCAGCACTAATACCATCTTTTAAATCTTGTCTATACTGAAACTAACTGACATTTCTCTCAACCTCTTTCTACCAAGGAGGACATTTTCCATGTGTATGATGAGATGTTGGCTGTGTATAGTTTAGCTGGTCCAGCTAGAGGAGCTGAATCTTCAGCCACCTACAGCACCATTCAGCTCCCTGCTCCAGCAGATAATGATTTCAATCCATACTCTTTTGTAGCTCCTCACTGAAAACAGTTACAGCATATTATATTTATGTGGTGCATAATATACAAAGGAATACCGTAATACGCATTTCATGAAAACAAACTCAAGTTTTCTTTCTTTCTGCTTTTTTTATTACTGTTTTTTTTACACTCATATATCCATCATATATTTAAATAACTAACAAGATTCGATTTAGAATTTGTTATATGCACATTTAGGTAAGGCTGAACTTTCTTAAACATCCTGTGATGCTTCCTGTGTGATGCATGGAATAGATTTTATTCTGCATGCACCTATTGCATCTATTGCTTGCTGCATTCAGTGACAACCCACAAGTCTTGTTTACTAATGTCTAAGTAAATGTTCTATGATTGCACCTAGAGAAAGAGGCTGAACTGTGAAATGCTCCAATGTGAAATGGTAAATTTACTGTTTTAAAAATGGCTTCACTCTGGGTTACACTTTTTACACTTTGACACTACGTAGGTGTCTAATATCAAAAGGATATAACAAATCTCAGTATGTTACTTTGTCTGGTGTGGGTTTAACACAAAGCTAGATAGATAGTTTAATAGATACATAAATATATATTAGTGTTTAGTATATATGAGTTATATGTAACATATTGTTATCTACCAAATGGTTTAAGACAGTTGATTATATACATTTTTGTCTTGTTTAAAATAAAGTTTTAAAATGGGATTTGTTCTGTGCTCCTATGGTCATTGATTCACCCAGACATAGTAACTGGGTGTCTAGAAATAGTTAAACAGGTCTTTCTTACCTTTAATTGGCAGATATGATCCACAAAGTAAATTTCACGCTCATATTTAAAATACAGTATATTTCATGCATATAATAGGACTACATTGGCTGGAGTACAGTGAAGTTAGAATCTATACACACATACACACGCAGAGAGAGAGAGAGGAAGAAACAGAGAGCGAGACAGAGAGAGAGAGGGAGAGAGAGACAGAGAGAGAGAGAGAGAGAGAGAGAGAGAGAGAGAGAGAGAGAGAGAGAGAGAGAGAGAGAGAGAGAGAGAGAGAGAGAGAGAGAGAGAGAGAGAGAGAGAGAGAGAGAGAGAGAGAGAGAGAGAGAGAGAGGAGAGAGAGAGAGAGAGAGAGAGAGAGAAAGAGAGAGAGAGAGAGAGAGACAGAGAGAGAGAGAGAGAGAGAGAGAGAGAGAGAGAGAGAGAGAGAGAGAGAGAGAGAGAGAGAGGATTTATGATGAGAGATGAGGGGTCCTGATCTCTCCTTCTTCTGCACTACACCTGTTTCCTCAGCTATATTTAAACAAAGAGTAGTCAGGAACTGTTTCTGGAAATTCCTGAGGTCTGGTTTGGGTCAAACTGTAGCACTGTGCCTTCTACAGGGAAACCTGAATTTGTAATACACAATTTATGACAGTGTGTTTAGGGGTTTTAGAGGTGGAACAATGTAACTCAATACCTAAGGCTCATGGGTGGAATAAGAGGCCCTGAAATAGTATGCATTTTTTGGGAAATGGGAAGGGGCTTGTATAGGTATAAAACTATGTCCTATTCTAAATCGTTATACAGCTTTGCAGGTTCCACATCTGGGCTCTATCCTGGCTATTGCAAAACACGGATCTTCTATTTCTTTTATTGCCTTGAATTTGTGCTTTGGGTGCCATTTTTATCTTTCTTGACACATTAAGGTCGATTTCACTGATAGATTTAAAAAAAAATTATAATAAAAGAAACAATATTATAATATTTTATAATCATATATACAAATAGAAGATCATTTCTTTGTCTCATGAGAGCAAAGCAAGTTTTTCTAGCTAACACAGAAGCAAATTGTTGTAAGCTATTATTGGCTAATGGTATTGAATATGTAAGGCGAGAGCACTTCATATACTATGACTTTTGTAACTTGATGGACAACAAACTAATTTTGCATCGGTATGCGCCTGTTGTCATCAGATTATCATCAGATCAAACCTGGCTAGCCCTTGGTAAAATGTCTGACTACACCCTGCACAAATATTTCAATGTAAGCATATAGAAATATGTGTAAGGATGGAGTTTTCCTTGCATACCACATCAGGAGCTGGCAAACTGTGGATGAATCAGTGAGCTTTAGAAGTTACTAAGCTTCTGGGGTGAAATTTTTAGATGGTTTGGCAACAAATTAAATATATCACGTCCATGAATTAATATTTACAGGCCTCAAACCTAGTCACAAACTGTGCGACTTGAGCTCAAGGACTGTCATACATAATCAGGAAAACAGATAAGACTCCAAAGCTTAAACCTTCTTGACAATACTTATGCCATTTTGGGTGCACATTAGTATTTTACCCCATATAATAAAGTATTTGCCACCCCAATAATGTACAATAAAGTAATCGTATCTAACCTGGCCACCACTTTGTATAACGTCTGTCTACACCCTGCGCAAATATTTCATAAATAAACATATTTCACGTGTTTTAGGGTGTTTTCTTTTTTTATACCAAATGTACATCAGCAGATTGTACCAGTCTATAGCAGTATATATAAAATAAATATGTGTAAAATAACCAGCAAAGGTTGGTACATGTTGGTGTGTAATCTGTTAAGTTTTACTAAGTACATAAATGCCTTCACACTGTTGTTTTATTACGTGAGCAGTGCCGTGTGCGCTGCTCGGGTCAGAGAGGCTCCGACGTTGCCCTTTTAAGGACGCTGTGGGAAGCAGGAGAATGACGTTTACAGGCGCGAGCTCGGAGTCGCTGCTCTCAGCGCCAGGCGGAGTGGCGAGAAACAACGCACGGTGAGTTCCACTGCTAACTTTATCTCTTATCAAACTTAGTCGTGTGTACGAGTCTGTCCCGAGACAGCGCTATAACAACGAATAACCGTCACAGTAATGGGATTTCTAGTGAATCTGAATAGCTTCAAAATAAAAAACAAAAACAGGAGAATGCGGTGTTACTGAGGCGCACAGCCGGCGCAAAGCTAGTGAGCTATAGTAGCTAGCAGGCGTCGCTAGTCCCGTGTAAACATACCACAGTGTTTGGTTAGCTAGCTAACACTGGTCGGGGTTAGCAAGCTAAAGCTAAAAGAGTGGCGCTCGCTCAAATATGGCGGCGAAGATGAGATACCGCTACACATTTAGCGACAACTTTCTGTGCGGTCTTCAGACACGTATCCTGTGTATTGTGGTCTAATTGGTTAACGAGGATTGACAGCCGAAGGGAAATAAAACTCGCGTAGCTGCCAGCGAACTAGGTTTGTGTTATCTAGCTAACTTAATGAGCTAGCTACTCGTCAGATAGCTGTCCACTTTGAGTTTGGCTTTAGCCAGGAAGCTAACCTAGCAAAAACTTCTTAAAAGCATTTTTGTCTATAGCCAATGAGCTTATCATGTTTAGAAAGACTGACTAATAAGAGCTTCTATCACTTTTCAAGAGTCTTGTTACCACGTTTATATCGTTTTTAAATGGACGAAACATGCCATGGTTTAGCCCCGTTACAGTTACAACAGTCAGTTATTCATATGCTAGTTATTTACATATATGTTTCATGTTAACTTATTGTAATGGGTGTGAGACACACAAACGCACAACTCTGGTGTAAATGCTTTTGGAGTTTTGTAATGAATTATACTAATCTTAGCAGTGACGTCTTATTATTGTTATTAGTATGATGATGATGATGATGATGATGATGATGATGATTATGATGATTATTAATATTATGTTACGGTGTTTCTTTGGACTGGCTTAGACCTCATTTTTATTATTGATTTTGATATTAATGATGGTTCAAACAGTGTAAACATTTAACAATGTAGAATGTACACTCTCTTAACTTATGTATTATGTTATTTTAACTATCTCTTCCACACTGTGCAAATATGAACATTCTTTTTTGTAATGGGAAGTTGGAGAAGTCACAAAGTAAAACCAGTATTTTGTAGGCCTTTAATGTGTGTCCTATTGTGTAGCTCTATGAATGCTTACAGAATTTGCAGAAGTAAAACTGTCTGGTTTTAAAAAAAAAAATGTTTTCAGTGATAGTCATAAATGAAACCCCTCAACAAGTTTAATAATACCTGTTTTTTTGGAGGATGTTACTTTTATACAGTTTGGTTGAACAGACAACTAAAAGTTTTCAGGTCTCTATTTGTGTTGTACACAAATTCTAGTCATGTATGCAAGGCTAGTCATGGGTGATGACTGTCACAGTGCTAATTATTGCTGGGTTGCCTAACAAACATTAACTGAAGATACATTGCCAAGTTATACTGAAAATTCACCAGACAAACCTATTGTTATTTATTTTGGTTTAATCCAGGTGCGTCCTTCTGTGTTCTGCATGCTGTATGGTCAAATATGTCTAATACTGCTAGTGTATTTGTTGGACCATATCTGCTTACTAGTGTTTAAATAGCAGGAAGCCTCTTAAGCTCTTAGCAACCTCTCACAGTGGCATTTCATAATGTTTACTGGTTACACAGGCAGCTGAACAGATGATCCTGACAGTGGCTTCTGTGATTCACTAACACCCCTTCAACTGTTCATTACAGGTTTGTAACATGATGTAATCTGTTTTAATATAGGCCTTGCTCATTATTACTTTGAGTAGAGCAGTACAACATTCTTGTGCTACAGCATGTGCTGTATTTTTTAAAAAAAAAAAAAAGGATGGAAGGAGTTTTCTTCAGCCTTTATTGAAATTTCCAGAAACTTGAAGGTGTGTGTATGTGTTGTTCACATTTTAGATTCATGTTCTTTTTGTCTATCTTTGATATTTCTGATGAGTATTTTTATATTTTAAAAGGAGAGAGCTCAACATGTATTCATCACTTGAAAGGATTTTTTTTATCAAAACAAAATATGAGCAGTTATATAGAGTATCACTCGGTATATTTCAATTTATTACTTCAGTTTTACTGAGGAGTCATCCGTGTTTTAAGTATCTATTTTTTTTTTTTTCCACAATCACTTTTGATTGTTTGACCTCTTAATTTGACCTTTTTAACTAGCTTGTGGTGCACAAATGCCTGAATCCATATTCTTACCAGAAATTAAAAGTGGAAATAAAAGTACTACGGTTAAGAATAATTATTTTTAACAAAACATTTGTTCATAAAATGTGCTTATTTTAAGCCGTGTTTTTGTCGACATGTTGTTTTGAAATCATAGTTCATCTGTGATTAATTTAGTATTTTTGGGTGTGATAAACGTAAATAATGTTTTTTATTGTGTGTTGAATTGAATGCCAGGCTGTATGTTTGATGCATTGGAAACTGATTAGAGTTTAGCTAGTATTTCATTTATTTATTTTTATCCTTTAGGTAGACAAGTTGACATTTTTGGGGTTTTTTTATGTAAAGACATATAAGAAAATAACATCTGTGTAGCAATGTAATAAAAACATGATTTTAATTAAATTTTGAACACAGATTAATTCAAGAACAGTATCTACACAATTCTAAGCCATCAAGTCATGATCCATATTTCATGAAGAATTGTTAATCGTTAACAGGCGGTGACTTTTTCTTTTAATAGAAGCTTGGTCATAGGAAATATACATACATACATATACATAGACATAGAAATATGTGGCTTTGTATAGGTTAGAGTGTAGAGATTACCACTTGCAGTTTTAGAACTGATTACAGAAGGCATGTAGGATTTGTCTCTCTTTTGCCATGTTGCAAAGTATTGACAAGAACAGGATTGTGTGATTTACATTTCTGCACATGCCTCATCTGAAAACAGATCTTTCAATTTACCCATTAGTTAACAATTAGAATATTATATTAGTATATTTAGGGTCTGTTCCAGAATAATGCCAGTACATTGATTTAAAAGCATTTTTGTTATCAATAAATTTCATAACCGCATTGTGCAGTCAAAGGTGATCTTTGAATATGTGAAATTATAATGTGGTCAGGTTTGCACTGACTAAAGTTGGAATTGTTGACTTTGAGTTTTAGTTTTCAGGCATAGTACTGTATTTCAACACTAAAACTATAACCTGTATATTAAAAAAAAGATATATAGCTAGCCAACTGATGGCCAAACAATTTATTAGTTACAGACAAATTGGTACAATAAACTATACTTTATTATACTAGCCTTCCCTTTTACTAAGGGTGACCGAGAATAAAGGCTGATTCTGGATTTTATGGACTATTGAGTGAATGCAGGTGTGAAACAATAATCTCTTGTTCTGGTCCTTTTAGTCCATATGGGAATGTTTCTGTAGGTGGTGAGCTATTTTCTGTGGGCTTATAGATATCTGTTCAAATCAATCTGCAAATACTACAAATAATAAAAGAACTTGGCTTATTTTACTAGTGAAAATGTGACCGTGAATCAGTAATTGAAAACATGTACAGTCACTTGCTGTTGAGTTTCTTTTCCTGTTACCTGTTTTAGTTGAGGTATCATGCATACATCCTTTGTGTGTGTCTGTGTGTTTAGGCAGGACATTTGAGTTTTTTTGCACACTCCCCAGGATGCTGTATAGGGTGTGGCCAGTCCTCCCACTCAGGAAAACCACAAAGTTCAACTTGAGCAGTTGAAGATTACAATTGTGTTCAACATTATGAACTCGGTTACAGAGCTTACAAAATATTTAATAGAAAGCTTTCTTGGTTATGCATCACTGCACAGTATTCTTTTTTTGTAGCTAGAGTGCACAAAATGTTAATGTAGTTTTATTTAAAGTCTACTTTATACATAATATGGTGTGAAAGAATAGAGAAGCAATGTAAGCAACCCTAACCTGAAAAGAAGTGAAAGTTTAAAATATGAACATGCATTTTTCTTTTGTCTTTGAAGCCAAAAGGGTTTCTGATTTCTCACACCCTAGCCAGTTTAAGATGGTTGTTTTGTGTGTGAGAGATAAAGCAGCATAATAAGCACTATTTGCAACCACTTTAAGCTTTTATCAGTAGGGCAAAAGAGTTGTTAGTCTCCAGTTTACAGCTTTACTATGTTGCTGCCAGTTATCAAACAGCCAGCTTATCTACATGGCTGCCTTTGACACCGAGCTGCAACTAACACGCATGATTGTACAAGACTGCTGACTGTTTCACATTTACCATAACTCCTATGTTCTTACCTAATCCACAGCACCAGGAGGGTTAGAGCTGTAATAGTATTTAGCAGTTATAGTAGCATGTTAGGGTATGTTCACGCCTCTACATTTACTATACACTTCAATATCCATTCTCTTGTAAGATGATCATTGCATTAATAAAGTGTGTGTGTGTGTGTGTGTGTGTGTGTGTGTATATATGTATATATTACTATGTATATGTATATATTATAGCTAATTTTGCAGTGGCACTATAGCTGTCACTATACTCATATAATCATTTCAGTTTCTGTATCTTATGTAGATGTGTAATTTGAGACTTTTAGTTCAGTACACATTCACACTAATACAAGTGCTTATTTGTTTCCTGGTGAAAGAGGACAATGCTTGCTTCGTGCCACTCTGCCATCTCGCTCCCATGCAGGGGCGTGCATTAGCAATGCTAATGAACTGTGTGTGGTTGGCACTTCTAGACTGTATATAATGAGCAGTATTCCTATACCACCTTTATTAAGTTAGATTTGCTGAAATGCATTTGATGTTGAGTTTGGTCTTACAGCCCTATTTAGCACATCATTTATTTTAATTTGTCTTTAGCTCGTTCTCCATCTACTGCATTATTTTAGTCCCTGACTGAACATTTTGCTAGTTTTGGGTGTGCACACGTGCATGTAACTTGTGTAACAGTCCTTCTCTGTCACTAAGTGAAAAACCTCACCAAAGGCTTATTTCTCATTTATTTATTTACTTAGCTGTCTTATCAGGAGGCTATAGTTGCATTAACTGCTATCCTATAGCATGCCATTGGGGGGAAAAAAGTTGACGTTGAGTGTTACAATTAACATCTTATAAGTTGAGTATAAGTAAGGCACTTAATTAGAAATAATTCAAACAAGCATACAAAAGCACTGCTGCATATGTTTCAGTAGTTACAAGTGAATTTAGTAACGCAGTTCCTTTTTCACGGCACATAATCACTGCTTTCAATAACCACTAACTTCTGTTAAAGGGGTATAAGGAGCCCTTGGTATCAGTTCTGTGTGCATTTTTATTCAAGTTCAAGTTTCTTTATTGTCATTCTGCTACATTTAGGGCATGCAGTGGAACGAGATGTCGTGTCTCACAGGTCAAACGGTGCAACATCCATACAGACATAAAACAACAACGAAGACAGAGGACAGACTATGCCATCAGTACAAAAATACACTCAAGAAATAAATATAAATATGTAGACTATACAATGCTACCCTTAATATTGTACACTTGCAACAGGAGGCATTCAAAGTCAAGCAGCTTGTAGCGGACTAGTGCAAGATGCAATCTGCAACACAAGCATGTAAACGTGTAATATTCGTGGGCTTAGAACACCGTTTTAGTTTTTGATGTGCCAGTGTGCTAATGCTGAGGTGAGTGCGGCAGCTGGCGGTCAGGTGGGTTAAGTCACAGGAGGCCTGTATATTTTCAGTGGTGGCAGTGGAGGTTTGAGTTCAGGGCTCTCTCAGCTTGGGGGAAGAAACTTCCGCAGTCTAGCAGAGCGGGCTCTGATGCTCCTGTACCTTCTTCCTGATGGTAGGAGCTGAAAGATGTTGGAGGGATGGGTGGGGTCCCCCACCATGCTGTTGGCCCTGCTGAGGCATCGCTTCTTGAAGATATCCTCGATCAAGGGGAGAGGGGCGCCGATGATCTTTGCAGGCTGTATTCACTATCCGCTGAAGGGTCTTGCGGTCAGCTGAACTGCAGTTCCCGAGGACATATTAATATATTCTGGATGCCTTAAATAAAAGGGTTATGATGATGCATCTCTGTCTTGAATGACGTCTTTTTTTTAAATAAATAAAAAACTTGTGTGTGAGACTTAGGGTGTAGTGGGGCATAGTTAATGTGAGTAGTGTCAAATGATTTTGAGCAAGAATGAGAGTGTAGGTTTGCTGTCCTTATATGGCTTGTTTAGCATGAAATGGAGCAGGGAAAGACCCAGGCTGGGAGAGTAAGCAGTAGAGAGTAAGTGAGTGGTTATAAATCTGTCATTGATTCATTCCAGTTATTGCTAGGGAACTGTCAGGAAAACACAAAATAAGGCACAGAACTAGTGCAACATATTGACTCAAAGGTGCATGCATAAGATGGAAATATATTCAATTTATTCTATGGGCTAATGTAACCAAAGGAGACTAATGAGGGAAAAGGTCACATTTTTTGGTCATTCAAGTAAAAGAATGAGCATCCTGTCCTGTCTAAGCTAGAGGCTTGTTTTGACCACTTGGTGGAAATGTAATTGAGAGAGGACAAGAAGACAGGAACTGAAAAAAAAAAGGCCAAAACTTGCTGATTCAGTGTGTCAGCGGCAACCAGGATTGAAACTAATATATGTTCCTTTTTATGACCTCTTCCTAACATGTATGACCACTTTTTTTTAACCAAATCTACATTTCAGTTTTTGGTACTTTCTAAGACTAAAAATAATATTATTGCTAATATGATTGATATCCATCATGGAGAAAGTAAACAAAATTCTCAATTTGTATAGTAGTATACTGCACATACAACAAATTTGCAAACAGCTCAAATGGTGTTCTTGCTGATGTGTTTGTTCTCTCTCTTTGTAGGCTGTAGAGGTGTGTGCCGAGAGACCCCAGCATGCGTGAATATAAGCTTGTGGTCTTGGGCTCAGGAGGTGTGGGGAAATCTGCGCTTGTAAGAGAAAATGCACATACTAATCTATAGCATATGATGATTATCTTCTTTGAATCTTTGAAGACTTGTACAAATGTCCACTGTTATTAGATTAGCTCACTGTTCATTGGTGTGTAAAATAAGATTTCACTCTTTTTGAAGTGTACAACTGCAGCCATGCTATGGATTGGCCTAATGGTGGTTATTTCTGCTTTTCTTTTTCTTCACAGACAGTGCAGTTTGTTCAGGGTATATTTGTGGAAAAATATGATCCGACAATAGAAGACTCCTATAGGAAGGTAAGACAAGGTTTTGAAAATGTGTACATTTCATATGTATATGTGTATATGTTTTTGTATCCGGTTTATCAAAAGCGCAAAATTAGTGTTTAAGACAACACTGAATAATACCCCTTTCTATCTCTAAGACTGCAACAATCTTATTTCATGTTGAAAATATGTTTTCCTCAATCACCACTTTTGTTGAATCAATATGTGAAAATACTAGGAAAGAGATTTCATTGCAGGCTTTGCAAGGATATAATAAAAGGCATAGCATTTATAACTGAATTGGCTCAAAAGTCCATTTGGAAGAATCATGATTCATGCATGAAGAAACCTCTCTGTTTTAGAGATCTGAAACTTCTGTCCGACATAGATGTAGGGGATGTACTGGGACCCCACAAGAACCACAGAAAAAGCCATGAGAATGTGTGGTTATACTCCTGCAGGTGGGATGGGGAGTGTCAGATATGAAGCTTGAGACAAAGACTTTACTTATTTATTTATTCATTCTTCTCCAGGTCATCTTCCTAACAACACAGCACTTGTATCTGAGTAATCTTATATCATTTACCTGTGACTAATCTCTTTGCCTTTGTGTTTGCTTACATTTGCCTTATCCTTTTTGGTGCATTCTTAAATATTCTGATTCTCATTCTAGCAAGTAGAAGTGGATGGACAGCAATGCATGCTAGAAATCCTTGACACAGCAGGCACAGTAAGTACACTATTGACTTTTACTTATTACAACACAGTAAAATTTAAACCCAGTGTAATCACCCAGATTAAAACATATTACATGCTAGGTTAAGAATACTCACTTAAGAATTTTGGGACTCCTAGTTCCTTTATCAAATAATTCATTTCTAATGAGCCTGTAAAATTTACTGCTTATTTTTTTCACTGCTGTGATTGATGCTTTATAAACACTGTTGCATTTGTATGTGTTATAGGAGCAGTTTACAGCCATGAGGGATCTGTATATGAAGAACGGACAGGGCTTTGCTCTGGTTTACTCTATCACTGCACAGTCCACCTTTAATGACCTTCAGGACCTGAGAGAACAGATCTTAAGAGTCAAAGACACAGAGGATGTGAGCACTACTGTGGCAATATTATTTTTTTTTTTTACCATATCCAAACCTGAACCTAAGCCTAATGTTAGTCCTGAGAAACCAGAGGTGTCATTTACAAATCTATATCACACAGACAATACTGTTAAATGTTCATGTATGTGGGACACAAAGCAATATCACCAGCTTGTTAAGAAATTTGTCATGCCAATTTTAACAATTTACACCAAACACCAATTTCAGTTTACCTTTTTTCTGGATTTTAGACCACTGAAGTGAAAGATGCAATCATCTTGATTACGTATTTTTGTGAAAAATCAGAATTACTGCTTGTTTGCCCCTTGTTTGAATTCAGTCAGTACAAACATTTGTTTCTTATTCTCAAATAACCTTTAATTACACCTCAGCATGTCCATTGTGTATTTAGATTTGTCAGTTTTCTTTAACAGCTTTATAATAAAAATAAATTGAAAAATTCATCCATTAATCATTCATTCAATGAATGTGCACTAGTTGAGTGATTTAGAACAATTTGTTCGTTAGTTTCGATTTTCATGAATTCTGAACTGCATAACAATACTTTTTGAAGATAAATTGTACAGAATTTAAGATCAAAATGTAAAGTATGAACATTTCATAAATGTGTCCCTTGATCTAATCCCTTTCTCCCCGTCTCTCTGACTAAGGTGCCAATGATTCTGGTGGGGAATAAATGTGATCTGGAGGATGAGAGAGTTGTAGGGAAGGAGCAAGGCCAGAACCTTGCTCGGCAGTGGAATAACTGTGCCTTTCTAGAATCCTCCGCCAAATCAAAGATCAATGTTAATGAGGTGAGGTTCACTACACTTTTTACTTTTGATTAAAGAGATTCATGTTTCATGCCTGTGTGCACTTGTCAAAAATGTCTGCTGCTTTGTAAATTTAAATTTGATATTTAATGCCCAAAATCATTATGGGCCTTGTGATAAAAGAATTCCTAGTGAGAAGCTACAGTTGTCTAAGATTAGGTTTATTCTGCTGCTTTGGACACACTACCATTTACAACTCCTAGTAATTAATTGCTTCTTTGTTTGTATCAGATCTTCTACGACCTGGTCAGACAGATTAATAGGAAAACGCCGGTGGAAAAGAAGAAAGCCAAAAAGAAGTCTAATTGTACACTGCTTTAAAATGCACATAAACATCCTCCCTAGCAGCAGTTCTGAGCCAGGTAACCAGAACTATGGTTTATCTCTGGTATTTTATTTCTGTGGTGGTTAATACAGCTCTTGGTTAATATTACCACTACCTTTCGTAGAATTTTGCCTTTATTATATTAAAAAAAAAAATTCAAAGTAAGATAATTGACAATATTGTTTTCCCTTTGTATACTGTCACTGGTGGTAATGATGTGATTTTAATATTGATGGGTATAGGTTCTAGTCAGCCACTATCATAACAATTTAAAATAAATTGTCATGGGGTTTGATCAGGTTTTGGTGGTTTCTGTAGGAATAGTAAAAAAGTAATGTGTGCTTTTAAAGAAAACAGCAGGTTCTGTATAATATTCCAGCATTTTCAGTGGCTGAATTGATAAACTTTATAAAACGAGAATAAGGCTTTAATACAGAAAGATACATGAACATATAGATGCACAGCTACATCACCTCCTGCTGGTGGTAACTAGTGCAACAGCTTATCTGCATTTTCAATGTTCTTTAGGCACTGATGATCAGAAATAAATGAATATCCCATTGGATGCTATTATCGAAAAAATTAACATTTGCATGGCCTAATATATTTAGAAAATTTGAATTATTTAAATAAAAGAAAATTGACACCCATGCTGGTTTTCTATTTGTTTTCCCAGAATGCTAAGATGAAGACCTGTTGCCCTACTGGCCGGCATTCCAGCCCCTTTCAGTAGTTATTGGAAACAACGTTGGCAAAGGCAGAACCTGATTAAGACACTCCTCGGCTTACAGAAAGGAGTGAAGAGAAGATTAACTTCTCACATGTTCAACATTTCTGCTTTCCCTTCTCAAAATAACTTTTTCCCCTTTACCCCAACCCCAACCCCCATGCTCCAGACATGATACATGATAAAACAGAAGTGAGTGGTCCTTCTAGAGCTCTTACAATTTTTTGCAATTGCCATTTTTAAAGAAGGACTATAGGAACCGGACTCTTGTGGCTTTATTCTGGGATAGTGGGTAACATCCTGTTCATTAATACCTTTCAGAAGCATGACCATGTTTAAAAATAATCATAGTAATGTTTGCAAAAGTTAATTCATGATCATATGCTAGCCTTTTTTTTTTTTTTTTTTTGGTGTTTTATTCTCATCTTCATGACCAAGCCCTTTTCATCTTGCTATTAATTGTTCCAGAAGTGCATCTGGGGCTATACACGCTTCTCCCAACTGGACCAGCTCATTATCAAATAACATGCTTTTGCCTGAATTACTTTGTTTTTTAGTTGAATTCTCAACGATTTTTCATATTTCCCATAATTTATGATAAATTCCATTTTCTGCATAGAGAGGTTTTGGAAAATGGTTCTTTTATTAAGAGATGGGCAGAAATAACACATGGGTATCTTTGTGTCACGCTGAAAAATATATTGTACTAAAATCAACTCTAATTTCTCCTTGTGTTGTCTTGTCATACTGAAAGTGGTAATTTTTCAGCTTTTATGAACGATTAAATTTTAGTACATTTTCATTAAGTTTTTGGTCTTTTTGTATTTTGTTTCATCTTTTTTTTTCCACACTTGGATCTCAAGGATCTGTTCTGTGCCTGTATATGGAGAAGAATGAAAATGGGCCTATAATAATATTGACTTCTCCATCCATAACCAATTATCAGTAAATAGTTCTGCATTGTCAATAACCATAAACCATACAGAAGAAAGAGAATATTTTCATACATTTGATTTGATAGTTTCCTTCTTGATGATTTTCTCCATATTGTCATGGTGATACCAGCTATTTTTGCTTTTATTTTTGCTTTACTAATTATTTACACTTTTATATTAATATAATTACATTTATTTCATATTGAGTGTGTATACATTTTTAGGTTTGTAGACCCCACAATAAAATGTTCTGTTATTCCATGAAGTACAATTAAAAAAATCGCAAGAACGTAAAACAAATTTAGTAGGTTCCTTGTCTTAGCTTTATTTTTCATCAACATTTCTCAGCAGTGCTTAAATTTTGGTTAGGAACAGACGAGGTGTGGGTTGTTTGTCACCATATTTTGCCCACTAGAGGGTAGCAAATCACTGGCTTTGTTCATCCGGACGCTAAATACTAGTTTCTAGTCATTTGCTTTAAAGGTTGTAATGTCCAAAGAGCACTCTTTTAATGAATAGCCCTTCTGTCAGCATTTTGAGTCTTGATTACATTACTGATTCCTGGTTATTAATTTCTCAATTCCAAGTATTTTATTGACCTTTTGAGGTTCATTCACTGTTTTATTAGTCAACATGTCCATGTGCATCTCATGTGCATTGGTTATTGAGAGCACTTTCAAGCACATTTAAGCAAAGGGATGAAATCAAAAAGTGGCTCTCTGAAAATTCAGTTTTGGACTGAATCACATCACTCGCACTGAGTTTTGTGTTTCACCACCAATACTCTCACTGCAGTGCTTTCTTCAATTATTTCTTCTTCTTCGTCTTCTTGTTGACTGTTTCTGTGAACTGGACAATGAATTGTGTGACTAGCATGTTAAACCCACAGAAAGCTCCTGAACAAGAACTGGAAATTAACTTTTAATCAAGACTATTCTACATTTGTTTTAATTTTAAAAGTAATTTAATTTAACTTATTTATTTTTAAAGGCAGGTAAGTGGAGCAGGTTGACGTTATTCACGTGCTTTGTCTGATTTCTAAACATTATGCCACCAGTATAACATCACTATCATAGTACACTGATTTTATTGTGCTCATTGTACTGTTATTGTTTCTGTAATAACAGCCCTCTTGTTTAACTAAAATCCTTTGGAATGTGCTGTTGGAAATGAGCAATAATTACACCTCCTTACCCAATTGTTTTATTAATGTTATATCTATATATTTTTACTAGGGTGTGTAGTCTCTTTTGATCACAGATCTGTACTTCACTGAGCTGTCAGAGACTACATAGCCCAGTGAGCAAAACCTATGAGATTCACTGTCCTCCACAGCATCTTGAGAGACTGACCTGGAGAAAGTAGCATCATTCAGCCAAACAGTGTTACTAACTGTTAAAGTGAACATTTGTGAGCTTGAGCAAGTTCTAGTGAGCTTGAAGTTGTAGAATCCCTAGCCAGTGTTCAATCACAGCAATTTAAAGTCTGTAACTAAAGTGTGGTGTGTGGAAAGGAGTTTAGTAATTATGTGAAAAGCATAAATGGTAGATGTGTTTATACCTCTACACCCCACACCCAGAACACAACATAAACTTCTGACTACAGAGTTTACATTGTAGCCGCTCATTAACATATTGCACACACACAATATGTCCTTTTTAAATAGTCACAATAGCCTCATTTAAGGCAGGATCTCAATGCATGATGCATGTTGGTGTGTCTAGGGATTTATAAGGAATTAGCATTTTTAAAAGGCACTTACTATAACCATGTAAATCAAATACATTAAACTGATTATATATATTTTAGCAATGTTTCGACAAGGTTAGCCTTGTCATACATCATGTAAGTGTATGTTTTCACAAGCTTGCGTGAGAATGACATGCCAACAGCTATGGAGATTGAGTAGGTGCACAAAAAAAGGTCGTAACAATATGATGTTCTAGCAACTGGGAAATGTGTAAATGGTTTGATGAACAGCTGTAAAGGTATAAAGTATGACCTCTAATGTGTTCCAACACTGGAAGAATACAATCAGGATAGATTTCTGCCCAAAGGTACAGTAACTGAATTCTATATGACCTCTCCTGCACCCACACCTGTTTACCCTGCAGGCTGGGTTTGCTTTTGAGGTGTGTGTTCATGCAAGTGTGCGTGAGTTTGCACCCTGTTATTAAAGGCTACATTAATAGTCACTGCATTGATCATCATGTATGACTTATACTGCTGTGTGACTGCATCTGGAGCCGGAATCCACATCTGTACTTTTCACACCATATATGATTCATAGTTTTAAAGCTATTTTTTAATAGGTTTTACTGCTTGAGTTCAAAACTTACAGTAGATGTGTTATGTGAAATAAGATGCCGTAGATACCCAGCAGGCAAGTAGATTTAAATGCTATTTATGCTGAAATATCATCTGATATGTAGGCTATGGTTAAACTTTGAGCTTTGCACAAGTTTGATGCACTTACTGTAACTCTGGCTTATACTCGTTTTTCTGACTTTCACTGCTCGCTGTATTACGCTTAGAGCAGTTTTTACTAGACAGATTAATTTGCATGTATGGATGGGGATAATCTTTTCAGAACAAGGGACAGGCAGCATCTGGAAAATACTCATGAAACTGAGCAACATATAGTCAATATTAAAGATGTATAACTAACTAACTTTCTAACACAACACCAAATCTCTTAACCGTATAAAAACATTGTGTGCTACATTAATGTGCTATTATGTGTGTTATTACATAACCACCAAAAGTATTTGATAACTCACTTTTCTTTGCAAATAGAACATTGGCCAGCACACTGTATTTTTCTTGCCCGGAGGGCTGACTATTAGATTTTGTATGTTTTTTCTTATTTCTTGATAAATGACCATAGGTTTTGGTCAGATTAGTCATCCCATGTTATATGTGGAGATTGCTTTATGTCATTTTTGGCACATCTTTATAAGATGAAGCCAGCCTTTGACAAGGCTTTTGTCAAGACTCCATTTTAGTATCTGTTGTTCCCTGATTTATAGGTGAAATAGCTCTGCATATGCATTTAGTTAATGGAACTGTGTTATAGTAATGTTTGATTGGTCTCTTGGTCCTCATCTAGGAAATGTGAACACACGTGATGACATGGCTTTTGGACTGACCTGTCAGTTTTAACCCAATTGCCTCCAGGCTCGCTCTCACAGCCATCCTGGAAGGAGGGAAATTCATAGTCTTCTATGAATTAAGATTTACTACACAGGATACTTGGACAGATGGGGAAAAAAGCATAAAAGAGGAAAAAGGAAAGAGGAACGTTTCAGGAGTACAGTTCTTTCTGTATGATCAGATTCATGGCATTAGAGTGCTGCAGTTTGAAAACACACTGCAACATACTGTATAATCACAGATTGAGGTCAGTGGAATATGATAATATTGTTGAAGTATTTATGTACAAAAACGTCATTTCCATGGAGATTATAGGTATATTAGGTAAGCTTATGTTCCTACTGTATTTGTAAATGGGGATGCAGGACATAGATATTATGGTCACAGATTTAGTACTGTATACTACTTTTGAGTCAGTGAGAAAAACTGCTCTCCTTCAGGTACAATCCTTCTCACCCAATCTACGACACTCTATAAAGTAATTGAGGCTCTTTCTCATTCCTTGTCTCAGAACGTTAAAGGAGGTCATTCTTACCATTCGAAATAACTGTACAACAGCTCAGCTGTGTTGGACACATTTAGTTTGCACTACTATATACTTATATCACTACTACTTATATTTTAGATTCTCATATTCATTATCTAATTCCAGCTTGCGTGTGTGAAAATTTTTTAAGGTTTTTCTTAGTAATATTTTTGTTTATTTTTTTTGTGTGTGTGCATCTGTCTTGTTACTAACCATGCTGCTGTAAAACAACAATTTCCCTCATGGCATAAATAAAGTCTGTCTGGCTAGCTTAGGCCCACCATGCCTCTCAATATAGTAAATGTTTTATGTAATTAAACATTTGTTCATCCCCAATTCAGTCAAGGAAACTCTATTTCTAGTTAAATATTCACCTAATTTATTTGTCGGTACCACTAGTATAAATCAGGCAACATTTTGTATTCAAAAATCATTTCATACATTTGCATAGAACACTTTAATGAAGAATGATTAGATTCTCAATATTGACATAAATTGATTTGTCACAAAGAAGGTCTTTGGCCGTTATAGAAAATAATTAGAGCAAAAAAAAAAGTTTCATGCTAAGGTCTTTCATGTACATATTAAAGCTTGGACATTCACAAAAAGTACACAGATTTCAGACATGTTCAGTATAAACATTAGTTCATTCTGAGTGAATATTTGACCGGATATATAACATAATTTCAGTTGATCAGTTAATCATAACATTACTGTGTGCAATAATTGTGCATGTTAACTGGGTCACTGTGCTCATATAGAAATTATGTTTGCCATACATGAGTTTCTAAGAAAACAAGAACATACAGAATATGGAACATTGTCAATGGAAGTGCATTTGCAGAACATAAACATGTTTATATGATACAAACATTTTAAGCTTTATTGTGTAGTTTTTTATTGTGTAACATTTTTGGTTTCTTCTATAAGGATTTTTTAGATACTTATTTTGCTTGGTATTCAGCACTTGATTGTGACTGACAGCTGGACACTCCTACCTTAAAGGTTGTCTAAACAGGCAGACAATCAATGAGCAGATTGACATTAGTTAATTCGACTCATCTGGAATAGACAGCTTGTTTTTCTCCAACATGACCTTAACAAAAATGTCTTGATATGCTCAATTTTTTTTGGAATTATAAACTAGATAATTTGAGAGCACTACATTCTTACTTGAAAGCACAATATGTGGTGTATATGAATGATTCTATGTTAAAGGAATGTATAATAATGGTAATTACATGCTTGGGCCTTGGGAACCTGTCGTTTTCTAAAAAAAAAAATGAGTACCTTTGCCTTCAGAACAACAATGTTGATGACAGGAAAGAGAGAGTTAAACAAACCCCCACTCTGTTACACACTGGGGATGTGTTCATGATTGGATACTAAATGTCAAAGTCCTGAGTATTGTCTTAATTTTTTTCTTATTACTTGCTGTAATTCCACACTTATATGTTAAATAAGCCCCCTATTTTTACACCTGATTATCAGTGCTTATATGAATAGCTTAAACCCAGACTGCAGAGCTGTAATCAAATCCTGGCCCTTTTGAACTTTTGATCTCCGTATTGTCTTGTTTTGGTTTGCTTTTTCCTCTTGAACCACCAGCTCTAGTCCAGAAGGGTCTGTAGACACTATCTTTAGGTTTGGACCCTTTATTCTTCTTCTTGGCTCTTTTATAGAGGCTTTCCTCCTCATCCTCTAGCTGTAACCATCCTGGTCTTTCTTTAAGACGTTTCTCCCGGTCAGGCCGAATGCTGCGCAAGACCTTTTTGAAAATGCTGGTGGTTAGAGAGAGCCGTCTACAAAATTCCTGAGAGCAGCTGAGTCGTAGTGGATGCTGAGATGCTTCAGCAATCCTTCCTGTACTGTCTGCCTCACCAGATATATGGCTCTCCAGTTCAGGCAGGTCCAGCCAGTTACCCACTAAATCAGCAAAGACATTGTCTCCTAGCACTAGTGGCTGCCTGTTTCGGGTTTGACTCATCAGAGAGGACGTCCAGTCACTGGAGTCTTCTGTGTCGAATTGAGAAAAATCACTGTCAATAGAGGGCCCTTCCCGTGAAAGTGTGTTCATTAATCCTTGGAGCTCAGCTATTGTGGCTGAATGGAATGAAGGTTGATGTGCCACAGAAGGGGATCTTGAGGTTGAATGGCTTGCAGTGTTGCTTGAAGGGACACTGTCTCGAGAATCACAGGAGGAGAAACTGTCATCCTCAGAGCTGGTGATAGAAGCAGAGTTGCACAGACTTCCTCTATTTTGGGTTCCTCTAGGTTCCTGCCTTCTAGGTACATGGTGTGGAACCAGACTATGTTTCTCAAATGGTGTGCTGGTGAGGAATGTAGAGCATTCCATTTCTAGGTCAGGCAGACTTGATTCTCTTGCAAAGAAATGTTTTTTTGGCTGTTCTGAAATATGATCCAGACGATGTTTGACTGCAGTATCTGAGGTTGTGGGTCTGTGAGGAGAGTGTCGATAAAGCTGACTGGTCTTGCAGGAAATCTGAAGTTGTTCCAGAGCAGTCTGCACCTTTAAAAGTTTCAGCTCCTGCAAAGCTCCCATCATAGAGTTCATCTGAGTCTGGAGTCCATCGCCTGTCTCCCGGATGTAGATCTGAAAGAGAAAGATACTTTAATTTACAGTGCCCATGAGGTTTTTATCAGAGATCATGTTCAAAGGGGAACCAACATCTAAGTTTGTGTCATTAAAGACAAACATGACATCATTTGGCATCCTCAGACATAAAATGTACAATCTAATATGTCTCATATATGAGCAGAATTCTGTGGTTGGTGGAGATCTACCATTCCAGAGTCTCATGTTTCCCCCTCAGGGATCTGATTTAGGAGGAGAACAAAAGAGCTGAGTCCCGACTTTTGGTTTGAACTGGCAATATTCTTATTTACTGTACGTGTAATGTCATGCCAAGAATAAGGGGAAAATAACACCTGGGGAAAATAACACCTGGGGAAAAAATTAGGAAAGCTATTTTTCACACCTCAAAACCTGCTAGCAATCAAGCTGAGACTCAAAGGCCCTTCACCATAATAGTATCAAATTTTGTGTGTTTAATCATGGCACACACAAACACACACCCATTCAAAATCTTAAGCTAGTAACAACAATGAAATGGATTTAATGCAAAACCTTCATATTCATCAGATTCAATAAGCTGAATATATGTATGTATGTATATATTTATATACATATAACAGTGCTGCCTGTAAAAGGTCTCTGCATCTCTTGGATTACAGATCAATAGCTGTTATCAGCTTCTGGAAAGGAAGGCACTCCTGATAGAATAACCTCAGTTAGAGGGCAAAAAATGTGTAATTCTTTTGAGAGATTATTTTAGTATTGTCATCTGAATGAACACACACCTACTTAAAGGCTTACAAAGTTAAACATTGCAAAGTACTTATTACAAAAATAAAACCAATATGCTTTTCTATTAGTTATCAGTTAGCACAGAAAGCTACTCAAGATTGTAAGATGCAACAACAAAACAATTACATCAAAGTGCTTATATGAACCATTAAAATTAAGTTACCCTAATCTATAAATTTGATTTCAACAATAAATCTGCTTTCCTGCAGTGCTTTGTTATAGTTATGTAACCCACTAGTTCAAAAATAAGCACTATCACCTTACCATACTCCAGGATGCTCTCTCTCCTTTATGCCTATCTCATCTCCCTTTCTCTCCTTCTCTCCTTCTCTTTCTTTCTAGTGTGTATCTGTCTGTTAGCCAATCAGGGGACTGTCCAATTCATGCGTCACATTGATTTTTTTTCCCAGGCATAAACGAGAGGGCACAGTGGGGGCTGTAGTTTTAAAGTAGAAATTGCTTTATGAATCAATCCTGACTACTCTTATAGCTGAGACATGATCACTGGACTTGTGTAATAGGAAGTGCATTTGCCACATTGTTTGTGTGTGTATCCATGGAGAACTTGCTCACAGGTCTTTAATTACGTATATATGTCTTAAAAGCATTTAAGTGATTGTAATAGAATTAACAGTAGACGAATATGTCTGTGAAATAGAGAACTGCTCATCATATCTATGCATCATACTTGTCAGAGCTGGGGATTATGATCACATTAATTTGACTGGGGATTTATGAAGATCAGATTCCTTCGACCAGTTTAAACATGCCACACACATAACACACCACAATAATATCAGGTTTACCTTCAGTAGTGTATATACTTCTGTGTGCACAATATAATATTAACCAGATTAAGCTAATAGAGGCTGTACTTAGCTATTTGAAGGTTAGATACTTTCCCCCACAGTAATCAGGTAGTAGAGAATAAGCTTCTTATTAAATCAATTTTTCATTTTTTGTATAGTTAGAGAAAATGTCTACAGTTGAAAAAAAGTTACTGATAGGTGTAAATGATAGATCTGAGATGTGCTCATTTGCAGTATCTAGCTTTCATGTGCATTTCTTATAGACTGTACAAAGCCATGTTTTATTTTGAGAAGCTCATTAAATATAAATGGGGGCATATTATAAAGTGCTTTTAGAGGTCATGTGGGGAAACTGACTCTGAAGTCATACAAGAAGAGGGTCTGTTGTCAGTGTTGACTAACACTATGACCTCATAATCATTTAGACATCAATAATGTCTGTGACACAAGTGATGTGGAGAAAGAATTCTTTGTGTGGAAATGTCAAAAGTGCAAAAAGACTTCATTCAGAGTGAATGAAAAAATCTTTGCAGGGCCAGTACAATATTCATACTGCTGTTGTGTAAAAAAATTCTTTAATAAGGAACAGTATGAATTTTGTAAAAGAACAAATCAGCTGTCAGTTTGATATCTGTCTTGGTTTCCTGAGACTGCTGCAATCTCATCACCCTGGCCTCCTGTGCTCTGCTTCAGGATGAGCCCAGACACATTGGAGAATCTGACTTACGTCACCGTAACAACTCACTCATGACGGATGTGGCTGTGAGTAACATCCCTAAGGCAATCTCAGATCTGCTAGTCAGCACCATGCACGCACACACATGAACACACTGTGGGAGCATGTCTCCTTTTCAATTGTCCAATTCATTTGTCAACAGCTATATGTGACATGTACATTGAATGTATAGATCATCAACACAGCATGTTTATCATCACAAACCCCCCTCAGGAAGTCGATAAATCAGCAAACATATTGATCGCTTGTTAATGATCTTTATTATACCTCTGGGAAGGATAAGTGCAATTACCCCACTTATAAACAGAGGAATGAATGAAAAGGAGGTATTCATTCACAAGGTAAAGAATACTGAATAAAAGCAGTAATAAAAAAGTGGATGGTAGTACACTCAATACCCTGACTGTTTAACTGTGAATGCCATGTTATATTTGCAATCAGCAGGTTTTTAAGCTAAAGTTTGAGTTTTTTTCCTTTACATGGGAACAAGGGAGATGAAATTTTAGCAAACAAGCACACTCAGTTTCTGCATGTCAAGTGTCATGAGTTCTAAAAATGTGTGTATGTACACAAAATTTACTGCAACTTTATATGATTAAATTGTGTAACTGGAAATTGTGTGAACATATAAACGCTGTTTTAATTTTGTTGAAATGTCTACTCATGAGACTGAGAGCTTATTCTTCTACTTGGCTCCATACTTGGAGCTCTTTAGAGGTCACAGAATGTGCTGAAACACATTAATCAGCCCTATAGTTAAAATAGAGTACTGATACAAAACCTTGCTAATGAATGCCTGTATAGAAAAACGTTCTGAATGATCTGACATGGCTCAATCATTAGTAAATTACAAAAAATTGCTTTTCACTAATATACTACCTATTCTGTCGTCTATAGCATTAGTTTTAGTTGTCATTATACACCAATATATGATTTCTACAATGCAAAGTTCCGGGCATAACTCAGTGGCTTAGTCTGTTGTGTTAGAGCTGACATTTGCAGTTAAGATCCTTTGAAGAAAGCAAAACAACAGGGAATTTTTAATCTGTAAATGACAATTCATGCTGAAAATAACCTTACTGGTAAACTAGTGTACATACTCTACATTGCTGTCTTTGCAATTTCCAGTACATGGGCCTACTGGGTATAGAAGTCCTGGAAAGTTCCAATACACACTGTATATAGAGATACTGGTGAATTCCAGATCTTACTTAACTATATAGATTAATCTCCAAATGTACTAAACTTAGGCATTTTGGTAAATATCATAACATATTGAACATAATTAATTTATTCATCTTTGTAATGGATCCATAGTATACCCTGAGAACACACTAAATGGGATGGCAGTCTGCAAGAACTGTGCACACACACCACACACAACTAGGAGCAATTTAGTGAAGCTAATCCACCTACCAGGAGGTGGGAGGAAATGTGGATGAAGCCCAAGTGTACACAGGGTTTTAGTAACCCAAGCTCAGCTGAGCTGAATTTTCTTTTATCACATTATATTTGTAAAAGGATCTGACAGTGAAATTGGATAGCTGACTTAGAACATAGAATAAATAAATAAAGCTCCCAAACAGCTAAACTCTAATATTATGTCATTTCTTTGTTTGTACACTGTTCAGCACTGCATCCACACATTGATGATGTTCTTGAGCCTTTTTAAACCCTGGCTCCTGGAAGAGGAGCCATATCAGGGCTTTAAGACTAACTCTTGTTTAGGGAAGCTCTGTGCCACAAAGCCAGCCTTTGTTTCACTCCATTCTCAAGGCCTGCATGATGAACCACTGCTCCCCCACAATCAAATGTTCACACAACTCAGACTGCACAAGTCTACATGACTTCACCAGATTGATTTAGCAGAATTATTAAATACTTTATTGTCTATATTATGTGGCTTTTAGGGGTATTTAATTATTGAATTTAATTATTTAATTATATATTATGACCTAGAACAGAAATAATGCACACTGGGAACAGTTGTACAAAACTGTGTAACTCGTAAACCGATCTGGGCCAATCAGCAGAAGGATGGTATAAACAATAAGCCAATCAGCTTCGCTTATTTCAAATCAACGCTTCCAGCCCACACGCCTGTCACGCGACAGACTTACACTGGCTCTGACACACAGTCACTAACAAAGCACGTATATGCCATTATTAAAAACAAATGTCTAGGACACAAGATCTAGGCAATGCATGGAGTAGGATAGCTGTAGATACTTTTCAGTGTATAGAACTAAATTGATATAATCAATAGTCTATAAAAGGTGGTCCCGTAAACTAGTAATAATAATAATAATAATAATAATAATAATAATAATAATAATAATAAAACTCAATACTTACCATTTCCTGCTTGAAACGTTTCAGGCACTTGTCCATATCTTTGCCCTCTAGTACAAGGGCCATCATGCAAACGAGCTATTTATTATATATCAAGGTGTTTATTAAACACACACACACACACACACACACACACACACACACACACACACACACACACACACACACTCCTATATAGATTGCAAAATTAGAAAATTCCAGTTGAAGTCATCTACCTAGCAATAAAAGCCTCTCTGTCGATATGTGCGCCTTCTGCTGTGGCTCAGGTGTTTTACTCCAAACGCACCAACTTCAACACATAAAACACACAAAACTGCGCTTTAATTCTCCAGATCTCTAACATCACCGCGTGCTAAATCAACTGCCATTTCTCTAACCCAGCAATCCTCTCTAACTCAATCCTGTGATGAATTAAAGTGTGAAAGCTCTGCGGCGCTCATAGAGACTCCGCTCATTGCGACTCATTGCGCGCCTGTGAGAAAGTGCAGTAAGTGTGATTGGTCTCCACATGTCTCCAGGACACACCTAACTAACAAGAAAGGGGGGGTTTAACTAACGGTTCTCCGAGTACAGAATAAAACGATCTTTACGGCCAGTAATCTGTTCAATAGCTGATCAATGGACTCTTCAGCAGGGGCTCATACATAAGAATGGGATTGTCTCCGTTGTTTCTTTACGCACAGACAGTGAATGCACCTTTGAGATCCAGCTCTGATTGGATCACGAATCTGAGAAAATGTTCTCTACTGATGTTTGCCTCATGTTTATGTTTTTCTTTTTCTTTATTTTTTTTGCTTTAAAATATAAAATCTTAATTACGACACATAAAACTCCCAAAACAAGTGATAAACAGAGTCCCCTTATCCTCCAAAATATCTTACTTAGTTTTATTTGGACAACTTCAGTTTCTTATTTTAATCATTGCTTGTGATGATTTGGCTCCTGAGTGGAGTCAGACATTATACTTTATTTTTTATTGATTTATTTTCATAAATCATTTTCGCCAACGTATAGAATTTTCCCCTAAAGAAAGCATTTGATTTTTAAACTGATTTTTAAACATAACATTCTGGTGTTCAGAATTTCTTACTGATCTTTTATGATTTTATAGCAGGTACATTATAACCAAATAGGTATCATGTGTCGAAAAAAATGTTTTTAGAACTAGTTTTTTATTTTGGGAAGTTTTAGAAACTGTCTTGTTTATTAGACACAAACATTTTTTCCACAAGCAAAACCAACCATTGTTGTGTCAGTAAAGTAAGTATGAATATGTAGGGCTCAAAGAAATATGTCCTAGTAAAGCAGACAAGAAAGAAAAAACAATTTCAGGAATAAAATACAAACATTTCAAAGCCTTTCTGGGAACTGAATATTGTTAATTGGGAATCTGCTCATATTGTCAAAAACATTAAAGGCAACACAACCTGTCATAGCTGATACCATGTCTCCTGGACCAATACAAAGCCTTTCACTACATACACCTGCATAAGAAATGCTTGAGTTTGGCTCCATCTTCTGGACATAAATATATATTGCAGGTGAGCTTCCTATTTTGTCCACTAGACGGCACTATGATTTGTAATAGTAACAATATATTCACCCACGAATAAGGCGCACTGCAAGGCCCAGGCAGTGTGAAGTATGGCGGTGTGTGTGAGGAAATCTGCTCATGAGATTGATGTCAGAACAAGAACAGATGATGTCCTTTCGTCCGGTGGAGTGGAGTTCAGCTCCTTACTGCTTTCTAAAGCGGTTCTGGAGGGTTTAGCAGCCTCCGGCTTTCAGAGACCTTCCCCAATCCAGCTGAAGGCGATTCCACTGGGGCGCTGTGGACTGGGTTTGTGGGGAACTATCAGCATCAGTTACTCTACAAATACAAACACATCTATAACTTTTCTAAATAAATAGACATTCAGCCTCAGATTTATTTCTTTTGTGAACTGTTAAAATAACATGTAATATTCAAATGTGCATGATAAATATAATTACTGTTTATTTATTACCGCCTTATAGGTAGCCTTTTTGTTATAGAATTGTTTTATTTAACTACGCACTATTTAAACACCTACCTGTTTTGAATAGATTTAAATTAAGTTTAATCACAAGTAGGATGTGAACTGTAAAAACCATTAAATACAATTTCCTTGATTAAAACAAACGGCCTCCACAAAAAACTTGATATAATGTGTAATGTTTGACTAGTGGTTTTAGTTTTCAGCTACTGGCTTCTTAGGTGAATAACCACATTTAAATAATGATGAACATCTATATTTTTATAGGTTATTTACAATAGTCTTTTTTTCTGACTCCTACTTGTTTTCCACATAATTGTACATAATTCAGCATTATTACATAATCTTTAACCCATCTTCTTTCTTTCTTTCTTTCTTTCTTTCTTTCTAGATCTTATAATTCAGGCTAAATCTGGCACAGGAAAGACCTGTGTTTTTTCCACCATTGCCCTGGACTCCCTGGTACTAGAAAATGCTGCCACTCAGGTGATGTAATTATAATTTTGTTTTTCCAATTATTGATCTAATTTAAGCATTCATTCTAAATACTTTGTAATTTGTGTATATATGCCAATTGAATGTTCTCTTTCAAGTGGCACAGTTCCTGTTATGGTCGATCATGTCACATTTGAGCAAAATGCATTTGAAATTTAGCCACAAATTCTGTTCAAAGCCTCATAAGTCAGAACTTTGCGACATATACCTAGATGTTATAAAGAATATAAGTATATTTTTATATTAATCTGGTATGGTCAGACAGGATTTCTTTTTTTATTTGGGGATTTGAGGTGAATTTACCCTATTTATAAATTATTTATTTATTTATTTATTTATTTTTAAAACACCCCCAGGTTCTTGTTTTGGCTCCAACCAGAGAGATTGCTGTGCAGATTCACTCAGTGGTGATGGCCATAGGCAGTGCCATGGAGAGGCTGGAGTGCCACGTGTTTATTGGTGGACGACCAGTGAGTCAGGACAAACTCCATCTAAAGAAATGTCATATTGCTATTGGATCACCAGGTTTGTGTGTGTGTGGATAAAGTTGCTAAAAACTGTCAATGAGAGTTCTGTCCTCACTGTCAATCATATCTAAATCTTTAGATATGAAATGGGAACCTTCTTGAAACGTTTGCAGAACATGAGCCTCGAGCGTTGAAGTTTATTAAATGATGACTGTGAACATAGAACTGTATAGACCTTGTAGTAATTTACATTACTGGGGGCTGTAGTCTGCACTGTAGATTTGTGTGTGTGTGTAGAGTGGTGTTTGAGTCTGGAGCTGATGTACTTTTCAGGTCGTATAAAGCAGCTGATTGAGCTAGGAGCTCTGATGACTGCGAGTATCCGTCTGTTTGTTCTGGATGAAGCGGATAAACTGCTGGAGGAGGGCAGCTTCCAGGAACAGATCAAGTGAGAGAAAAAAGACTCATCCCAACTTATTTCTGCTGCATTTACTTTGTGTGTTTGTCTTGTTTAATGTTGTTTTTACATCAAACTGAGAACTGGGCAAATTAGATGAGTTTTCAGCTCAATATCAATACCTCACTGTTTCAGCTGGATCTTCTCCTCTCTGCCGGCGAATAAGCAGATGCTGGCACTCTCAGCAACTTACCCAGAATCCTTAGCGCAGCATCTGTGCAGGTACATGAGAGAGCCGACATTTGTGCGACTGAACGCCACTGATCCTGGACTCCTGGGTGAGGCTGTAACTCCATTCCTTTCTTTTTTGTTTGTTTTTTTTAATGACTTCAAGCAAACTCTTGGGTGTGTTTCTCACTCATCCCTTCTCATGCAGGTCTGAAGCAGTTCTATAAGCTGGTGCACTCTCATGCCCTTCCTCATAAGATTTTTGAGGAAAAAGTGCAGAATCTGCTAGAGCTGTTCAGTAAAGTTCCCTTTAATCAGGCTCTGGTCTTCTCCAATCTGCATACAAGGTTTGTGCTGTTTGTTTTATTCATGTCACAAGATGGTCTTTAGCAGATTAAATAAATTAACTCAGGTATTATAATAAGGGATAACTTTATTATTATAATGTTGTTGTTAATAATAATATGCCACAGTTTTTAAATGTTTCATATGAAAATAACATGCCTGCTGATCCTGAAGATAAGTCTGATTTTTAAAGCCTGGTTGTATTTCCCTGATTAACCAAGATGAGCTGAATTGTGTGTACTGGTATATGCTGTGTATGCAACTTGCTAGTGAGATTGACATACAGTGCTCAGCATAAATATGTATACCCCCTTAGATAAGTAAGATTTTTATAAAAAAGTCTCAGCAATTTTCTGCATTTTTACAAAAACTGTTTTATTAAATCTTTTTAATATTTTAAAAATATTAATATTAACATGTGTGGTCACCTTCTTATTCAACATCTTTAGAATAATAAGAAAAATAATACATTTAATTTAAATGAATTGTTGCAAAAATGATTACACGCTACCACAAATTTAACTAAATCTAATATTTTGTATGGGCTCCTTGATTTTTAAGAACAGCACCAATTCTTCTAGACATTGAATGAACAATTTGACGATATACAGCTACATCTACCTTTTCCATTCTTGAAGTATGGACTCTTTCAGATCCTGGATGCTGGATGGAGAATTGCGTTCAACGTGTCAGAATGCCCCACAAATGTTCTACTGTGTTGAGGTGTGGTGACATGCTTGTCCACTGAATCACTTTTACCCTCTTCCTCCTCAGAAATAAACCAGTGATCTTAGATGCATGCTTTGGGTCATTATCATGTTGAAAGTGCACACTGACCAAGAGCATGGAGTGATGTGAGCATCTTCTCTTGCAGTATTTCGCAGTATGTCTGTGAATTCATGATGCCATCTATGAAATGCAATGCCCCGCCACCTGCAGCACTTATGCAACCCCACACAAGAACACTGCCAACCTCATGCTTCACTGTTTAATACCAAGCAATTTTCATTGTGCTTCTTATCCTTGCGACACTAAACAGTTTGGGGCCCATCAGAGCCAAAAACATTAATCTTTCTCATCACTCCAAAGTAAAGAGTCTCAATAGTCTTCGCCTTTGTCCACATGAGATCTGGCAAATTCTAGACGGCCTTTTTTGTGCATGGGCTTCAGCAGTGGTTTCCTTCATGAACGGCAGCCATGCATGCCACTCCTCTCCAGCGTACGTCGTATGGTATCACGGGAAACACTCACTCCAGTTTGACTTTCTAATGATTTAGACACCTGTGCAGAACCTGAACACCGATTTTCTTCAGCTTTTCTCATCACGAAACACTCTTGATGAGTCGTTAACTTGCAGGGACGGCCTGGACGTCTCAGGGAGCTTCCCAGAAGTCCATTCCTTTTAAATGTTTGGATTAGTTTCATGTCACTATTCAAGCTTTTTAGTAATACTTTACTAATTTTCTTATAATCTTGACCGTTTTTGTGCAAAGACAATTTTTTTTCTCAGGTGTTGTGACATTTTCATGTGCTGCCAATATGGGAGTGGATTTACTCTCTTTAATACAACTTTTAATTGTCAATTATTCTGTGGCCGCCTGTGTGTTGATGGATTACTCATCTTCTGGTGATTTCCTGTTAATTATAAATGTATTTTAAACTTTCTCCTAGCGCATTCTTTGGGGTGTACTCATTTTTTCATAGTGATCTTATTTTATTTTGTTAGAACAGCTCCAATATTGCTTTTGGTTCTGACTAATCTAATTTAAAACAAATGAACCAGATTTGCACAAATATGTTATTGTATTGAGTCCCATAGCACTATTGTATTAATTTGAAAGCTAGATGGCGATTTTACTGAGAAATCCGTCAGGGTGTACTTATTTATGCTGAGCACTGTAGCAGCCTAGTGACCAGCTGAGGTACACGCTGAAAACAGTTATCGCTTGTCATTTTTAGATTTGTCCTTCTGCAACTGGACCTTAGTGAAGGTCTTATGTGAAACTTTGAGGGGAAAAATATTTATTAATGCTTCATTTAATGCAAATATTCATTAATGTGCATCTAACAATAAAAAGATCTAACAATGTTGAGATTATATAAATAAATTGGACAGTAATAGTGTTTAAACTCTACTGATTTGAGGTGGCTCTGTTCTGTAGGGCGCAACACTTGGCTGATGTGCTGTCCTCTAAAGGCCTGCCTGCAGTCTGCATCTCAGGTGAGGCTTTCAATTAAACAGCACTCAACTGTTTACTTCAGTTTGTTCTCAAACATTTTGTTTATATGCAAATAGCAGATTTAAATGTATGTGTGTTTGTGTGTGCGCAGGCAGTTTGACTCAGGAACAGAGGCTGGAGGCAATGTCTAAGCTTAAACAGTACCAATGTCGAGTTCTTATCTCCACCGATTTGGTAAGATCAGATCACTGTGTGCATACAAACATACCTGTAAGTCTGCCACCAAGTGAACCTCTTTCTTTCTTTTGTAGACTTCACGTGGTATAGATGCAGAAAAAGTGAATTTGGTGATTAATCTGGATGTGCCTCAGGACTGGGAGACGTACATGCACAGGATTGGTCGTGCTGGACGATTTGGTTAGTTTCTGCTGCTGAACTGTGCTCTGTTTATGCAATTTACATCTATTTTAGTGTTAGACGTTAGACTGCTTCCTTAATCTTTCACTCAAATGCATCACAGGTACACTGTAGTAAATTTGCATTAATGAGCTTTCTTGGAGTTATAAGAATAAAGATCTGACGGTTCTTTTTAAAGAAATAGTACATATAACGTTTATATTTGAAGGCGCATTAAAGGTGAAACTGCACTGCACTTACTGGAGATGTAAAAATAGTAATAACTAGTAAAACTGTAATAGCTTATGTGAACTACACAAATGTTCTAGAGAAACAGGGTGTTTTGGACTGAAGTCACCTGTACTATAATGCATAACTTTGTGTAAATTCTTTTGTCATGTATTGAAATAATCTGCTGTAAAGCCTTTTCACATACATAATGTAAATAATATATAACACTCAGCATCATGTCTGGTAAAGATTTGTGTGAATTTACAAAGATTGAAGGGTAAATCAAGTTTCTAGGACTTTTTTTTTCTACAGGGTTTACTGCCCAAAGTTCTCTGTTTAATTTAAAGCACAACTACAACATTATTTGATTCTTGTCTCAGGAACTCTTGGGATCGCAGTTACATACTGTTGTCATGGAGAAGAAGAGAACAAAATGATGGCCATTGCTCAGAAGTGCAGTCTGGTTCTTAGCCCATTACCAGGTAAATGCAGAAAAGGTGCTCAGATGTTAGCCTTTGCTGTCACGTTACACAATTGCTTTAACCCTTTTTAGAGACACTTTCACTACTAAATGGATTTCAGATGCAGGATTTTTTTCTTTTAGGAGATAATTTCAGGTATTTCTGTTTCTGATCCAGTATAACAGCTACTTTTTGCTGTTGTTAGCATGATTCAGTAGTTTGAATTCCCGATTCCGAGGAAAGTTGTTTTAAGTATGTTTTAAATCGCATACAAACTTCTGTCTAATGCGCCTTTTATTGTTTTGAATGTATTTTATTTGAGTCTGTTTCAGAGTTGTCTCTGCTCAATGTGTTTTTTGTGGTGTTCCTCAGATCCCATCCCAGCCGGGCTCATGGAAGAGCCCTGTGATTGGAATGTGATTGTTCAGCCTCCTTCAAAAAATGACCTTGCCCTTTCCCTTGGATCCAGTGTAGAAAAGAAGCAGCCCAAATCGGAGCATAGAGTTCCCAAATCCCCCAAAGAGCCTCTGCACACACCTCTCACTAAACAGCAGCCTGAATGTCGCAGTCCAGCTAGATTACAAAAATCGAGTAGTGAAAGGAACAAGGGTAAAAATCCCGTTACTGCCCCTGACCATTTACCCAGTGCTGAAACTTTAGAGCCTCGTCCAACTCTTACAAGGAAGGAAATGCAGGAGGCCCTTCCCAAAATCCCTCCCTTGCCCTCTTTTAAACCCAAAGCAGTGAGGCCCGTGTCCTTCACTGATGCCATGGCTGACTTTGAGAACTTTATGACCGCTGGCCTGGGACGATCAGTCGAGATCATAAGACAGTATGGAACACATGATGAAATGGACATTTTGGATGATGAGCAGCATAAAATCACTGCTGACAGTAGTGCTGGGACAGATGATGCTTTTAATAAATCTTATAGTAAAGGTAAAGAGCAAGTCTTAATGGGTGGAATTGCTCAATCTCAGCAGCCATTGAGGCCAGTCTCTTATCCAGTGACCTCTAGGAGCATGTCTGGCAGCTGCTCTTCTTCTTTAGACAGTGAGTCTGAGATGGAGACAGAACAAAAAACAGATGCATCAGCATCCAGCTCTGTGTCCAGTACCACACACCTGAACTCTGCACAGCAACACATTGCAAAATCAACACACACGGCCAGTAAGGCAAAGCAGCCCATCAAGCTCAAACAGAGTCCTTCCAAATCTCAAATCAAGCCTCCTCATCCTAATAATCACACCCTGGCTCATCAGCCCTGTAAGTCAAGGGCAGTGTCTGAGGAAAAGAGGTCTGGGAAGACTGCCAAGGTAAAAGAAGGGAGCTGGAGGACACCAAGAAGGTCTGCGTATGAAGAGGAAGAGGACAATGAATCCTCTCAGGAAGAAGGGAATGGACATGAACATGACTATTGGAGAGCATGTCACCAAGCCTGGGAGGAATATTACAGCTCTTTGCGTTCTGCCAATTTCTACCAAGCGCATTATAACTGGCTGGCAGCGTATCGCATGAATGCTGTATACATGATGGAAATGATGAAACACTGATCTAAGAACAGTAGATGTCTTGCTTTGACAGAGATGCAAGAATCCTGTTGTCAGATGTATAGCACCTGCATTAGTTTTGATTCTGAGGTGATGTAATAGTGTCAATAAAATGACAGATCTATTTACATTGTATTTATTGCAATGGCTGTTAAATGTCTCCTAAATGAAATAACAGAAATGGTTAATAATAGTTGCATTAACATTAACTATATTCAAGTCTGTTGTAAGTACAGGACCTGAATAGCACTGTACATTATTAGCTTTTTAGTTTAGTATTGCTTTTTTTTAACAGAAAACTTTCCAAGTACATACTTGTCCACCTGATGAAGAGTGATGTTAAATATGATTTGCATTTATTAATGTTGAGCGCTTAACATTCTAAGGGTCTCTGCATGGCTCTGGAACCTATTAGACTAAAAATAAAATTGGCACAAAGCAAGAGTGTGCATGGGCAGCAGTTCACTCTCATGAGCAAGCTGGCAATCTTGACAACTGATAATCATTCACGGTTCTTTATCGGCTATACAAAACAGTCATTTTGTCCACAGAGATTAATATGCCTTTATAGATATTAATAGATATTTCTTTTATTTCTCATTATTCTCTGAAAAAGTCCTAGATGGCAATCAGATTTCCTTCGGCATCAGTGATGAAGTGGTCTTGTGTTGATGACCTGTACTCAGAGTACACACTCCAAATCACAAGACCTCCACATACTGACCATGTTGACCTTTCTGTGTAACACCAGGACGGATATCTACGTATTTGACAACTGCCGTTTTCATTCAGTTTGCTTGTAGATGGATAAATAGATAGATAGATGGATAGATAGATAGTTATTAACTTCTACAGTGCCTCACTTTCTTCATATTTTAGATTTACCCAATACACTAGACAAAAGTATATATTCTGGAATCTTTTCCATTACTGACTTTAAATTACAATCATTAAGTCTATCATTTTAACAAGCACATTGCATTACCAAGTTGATTTCCTCTGGTTTTCCTACAATCTCCCAAAAACATGTCTGGTATGATGAATTGCACCTTGGTGTGATCCACTAGTGTCCCTTTCCCCAGGTGTATTCCTGTCTTGAAGGTCTGGATCCATCATGTCCCTGACCAGGATACAGCGATTACTAAAGATAAAATATTGAATTCAGAATCCTGTGTTTAAACAGAGATGACCACACTGATCTGACCTCACTGATGGTGGCTGTGGGTTGGTCTTTCCTCAAGCAAATTAGCTAATGGAGTAAATTCTGGAGAAGTACTCAGTTGTGTTCAATTAGACAGCTGTCTCCTGATGAATTATGTGCTGTAAAGCAGTCACATAACTGTGCAATGGGAGATCCGTGGACATTGAATACAACTTCTCCGTGTAGACTTGAGCAGTCTAGTGCACGATTTGTGATTTTTAATTACTTTCTTCTCTGTTTTACATTTATTATTGGGACTTCTGCTAATCTGCTTGTGTGTTGGGTCGCTTTCCGAGCTAAAAGTCTGCGCACTGGCAGTAACGCGCTGCTAGTGAACCTGGCCGCTGGAGACTTGATAAGAAGTTTTGTGGACTCTCCGGTGTTTTTGACCGTATTAGTTTTGAGAGAGAGGCGCGTGCAGAGCGGCGCGGTGCTGTGCCGCGTTCAGCAGCTCACATATTTACTGTGCAGCTGCGCTCAGTTACTCACTCTGGCAGCTATCAGCGTGGAGAGATTCCAGACCATAGCCTTTCCGTTTAGCACAGAGAAAAGGAAAGGACGGATTCGGATCTGGATCCTGATTATTTGGATCTTTGCAGTTACAATCGCTGTATCATCTCTGCTTTTGTCCTTCCCATCATGCCGCCAATTAAACTCACCAAAATTGCGCCCTTTGCATGCGCCTTCTTTTGACGCCTATGTTTTGATTCCCATCTGGACCTTAAGTGTCATTTTGATAGCCGTTAACTACTTGCGCATTTTCATCGTTGTGAAACAACATTCTAATAAGATCTTTGACTCGGGAGTTCATCCAAGTCTGTGTGTGGTCTCAAGCCGCCGGCTGCCCCAGTCAAGTGCACTAGAGCCGGTCAGAGTTGATGGGACTTATCCGTGCCCGGCCTCTGAGATCGTGGGCGCTGTTTGTGTTCTCACACCTAAAGCCAAAGCGCTGGGCAAGGCCAGAGTAGAGGGGAAGTTGGCCAAGAGGCTCGGCTACATCATCGCAAATGTGGTCCTGTTCTGGATGCCGCTGCTTCTCCTGCTGGCACTCAGACTGCTGGTGAATTGCAGCGAATGCTGTGTGAGTAAACTCAATACTCAAATACATTCTGATGAAAAAAAACTGCAATGCAAACTGTTAAGTACAGCCATGAACAGAACCTACAGCCAAATCATTATAGCATTAACATGCAACTGTCTTAGGGAAGCATTATACATGCAACTGTGTTAGTGAAGCATTATACATGCAACTGTGTTAGTGAAGCATTATACATGCAACTGTGTTAGTGAAGCATTATACATGCAACTGTCTTAGTGGTAAATCTTCCTTCCATGTTCGAAACTGTGACTTCAGTATAAACAGCGACATAACCACGGACATGGCAAACGATACAGCAATATTATTATAGAATTGTCTCTTATTCGATTTTCGATACTTGTGTATAGAAATGTTGTATAAACACAGTGTTGCTTTGCATCTCGTGCTGCAGACAATCACAGCTGTATAACCACTGATACGACACCATACTGTTTAAAAAGAAACCTTTATTAAACATATTAATATTAAACATGTGTTTGGCTCTGATAGGCCACTTCAGTCAAGCGATTCAGGTGAAACAAACGTGAAAAAAATTCTGCATTGTGTGCACTGTAATTTTCATGTATTTAGTTACAAAAATGACAAAATAATGACAAAAATTTAAAGGGACTAAACAGTGTCATCTAAAGTTTCTGTAAATTGTTCAGCTAAAAATAATTTATTTACATGAAAAAAAAAGTTTGACCTTTGGTTAAAACTCAATAATAATAATAATTATAATAATTTTAAAAATTGTCAATTGAAAGTCATTTACGGGGGGGCACGGTGGCTTAGTGGTTAGCACGTTCGCCTCACACATTGGGGTTGGGGGTTCGATTCCCGCCTCCGCCTTGTGTGTGTGGAGTTTGCATGTTCTCCCCGTGCCTCAGGGGTTTCCTCCGGGTACTCCGGTTTCCTCCCCGGTCCAAAGACATGCATGGTAGGTTGATTGGCATCTCTGGAAAATTGTCCGTAGTGTGTGATTGCGTGAGTGAATGAGTGTGTGTGTGCCCTGGGTTGGCACTCCGTCCAGGATGTATCCTGCCTTGATGCCCGATGACGCCTGAGATAGGCACAGGCTCCCGTACAGGCTGACCCGCATAGGCTGACCCGAGGTAGTTCGGATAAGCGGTAGAAAATGAGTGAGTAAGTGAGAGTGAGTGAAAGTCATTTACATCTATAGAGAAATAATTTGCATCATTTTGAAACAAAAAATATTTGTTTGCTCTTGCTTGCAAATGTGATGTTACCCTTTCCCAATGGAATAAAAACGTATTTTATATGCTACACAGGACCTCTCGACTCATTAAAGGCCACAGCTGCACATTACTGTATTTGACAACCTCATCAAGATTTAATTTTTGAAATTTACTTCAGTGTAAATACCAACTGTGCACAGAACATCGTAAAGCAAGAATGATTTTAATGTTATCATGCAATCTGGCAGAAGATTGGTTTGGTCCTTTCACACAGAAAATCATAACCTCAAACAAGTAAACAGTTAAAAAATAAAACCCCACCACTAAAGCAGAATTAATGTAATTCATACATATCATGTAAAACGCAGTCATATAATATCTTGGTAATTAAGGTGTGTAAAAATGAAACGTTTTGAAATATGAAACAAATGAAAGATTTTGGTCAGTCTATCTATCATGAGAATTTTATACAGATTTATTTATTCTGTATAAACTTAACTGATTGTTGAATGAATGTAATGAATTAAAAAAAAATATATTAAATGAGACACACCATTGATAAATTTCAAATATTTAAAAAGTTTTATTATGTGTTTCTGTAGAGCTGGTTAATGTGGGAGCTGGAGACGTCGGCGACGGTGTTGACGTGTGTACCTGCTGCTGTAGACCCGCTCATATACACGTTGCTCCATCGCCACTTCTACACAGAGTTCCGCAGACTCTTCTGCTCCATTCTGAGGTGCTGATAGCTGACTAACCAATCAGGAGCCAGCTCTGTGATGAAGATAGCTCCCTGTTTGATCTGCATCTAATATCATCTAAGAGAGTTTTAACTGTCTGGTCTTCAAATAGAAATGTATGGTTAGGCTTTTTTTTTAAATAAATCGAGCAGACTAAAAAAATATTTTTTAATTATAATTTTAATGTTTTAATTAATGGCAGATGCAAACAAAAAAATCAGAGATGATAGTTTCTCTCTAAAAGAGCATCCAGGTATGTGCTCAAGATCATGTCATTAAAACCATTGTTTAATCAATGTCATTGATAATGTCTCTGTATTACAGAAATCTTACCAGCTCATCTTACAGGTGCTTCTCTGAAATTGTGCTTGTTAAGAAACAAATGACATTTACTGGATGCTTGGTGGCAACTGTTTAATTTAGAAATCCTGTTTAGAAATGTACAGAATCATTAGATTATTTAAATCTGAGCTTCTGGTAAGACAAGTCTTAAAACTTTATTTGTGACCAGAAGGCTATGAGGTCAAATCCCACACCTGCTGGTTGGGTCACTGCTGAGCCCTTGGATTATGTTTTGCTTGTAAATCTTGTTGGATGAACATAACTGATGAATTAATATAAATAATATTATATTATATAATATTGAATATGATTATAAATGTACAAACAGCACTAAATACTATTTGGTTTTTATTAGGTTTAAAATCCATGTTGAATATAATTTGATATTTCAAGCATTTTTTCTAAATGAACAACTGTGTTTCTTAACAGGGATTTTTTGGGCTAGAGGTTTTAAAATGCAAAGTATACTCTGTTCTTATGCACCATGGGAGACCACAATCGCACAAAAAACAAAAAAAAAATCCCTACAAACCAGAACTGTGCTAAAGTTAGTGATCTTTTATTTTCAGTCAAATGGCCATCTAGTATTTATTGTTTGATTTATAATGCCAAACAATAATGATCTGAAAATGTACAGTACATTGTTGTTTTGGGTCATTATGGAAGTGCAATATTACAAATAATAAATACATATTTATTACAAATTTTTCACTTCACCTTTTAATGAGAAATAACAATAATGAACAGTGGACTTAAAAGAAATGCAAGTAATCTAAATAAATAATAGTTTCTTAGTAATTAAAACAGTATGAAAAACAGTAAAACAGTATGAAATCTGTAAATATTTATTTGTAATAGGTTGTATAGGTTGATATTAATACCAGCTTGCATAAATAGTACTGTATTGTTTGGATGAAAATGGATTAAATGTACTGTACAATTTCCCCTTATTTTCCCCTGACGTCCAATAATTATTAGCTGATTTGACATTTGTAAATGTGTGGTCTCTGATCTACAGTACCAACAAATCATATAAGACTAACTTATTGTATCATAATATTAGCTTATTTTAGCATATACAATTAAGTTCTTAACATAAGGAGCTTAATTTTGATGAATTCCTTCTTGATTGTTTTATTATGGTTGATATTAAAATTATATCTGAATGAAAAATTGCAAGGGGCACAGTGGCTTAGTGGTCAGCACGTTCGCCTCACACCTCCAGGGTTGGGGGTTCGATTCCCGCCTCCACCTTGTGTGTGTGGAGTTTGCATGTTCTCCCCGTGCCTCGGGGGTTTCCTCCGGGTACTCCGGTTTCCTCCCCCGGTCCAAAGACATGCATGGTAGGTTGATTGGCATATCTGGAAAATCCTGCCTTGATGCCCGATGACGCCTGAGATAGGCACAGGCTCCCCATGACCCGTGGTAGTTCGGATAAGCGGTAGAAGATGAGTGAGTGAGAGTGAAAAATTGCACACACAGCAAATGGGTTAGTGACATATATAGATCTTTTATCAGGCGTTTCACAGTAGTGACAAGACAAGATCATAAATTATATTCAGCATCTGACAGAGAAGGCCAATAGAACAAGGTGAAAATTCCATACAAACTAATTCAAAGCACAAAAGAAAAAAAGAACAGCAAAATAAAGGCTGACACATTGACTAGGAAAACTATTAACTGCAAGGCAGACATATGAGTACAGTTCTTTAATTAAGACTATGACAGGACAGAACTTGAACCTTTTGTTACTTTCACCATGTCTTAGACAGACAATGATTTAGTTTATAAACCTTTTTTATTTTTTTTAGCTCTAGGTCTTGTTCCCTACCTCAAAATATAAGATGGTGAATTAGCGCTTCAATATATTGGGCATATTAAGTAGCTGCCTCCAAATATCTTCTGAAAAACTGTCTTTATTTTGTACACTAGCTTTTTTTGGGACAAACATTTTGTCTCAGTGTAAATTCCATTATTAAAGACTTTAAAATAATGTATTTGGTAATAACAGATTACAGACAAATTAAACATTGTCTCTAAATAAAGAAATATTAATGTGCTTTTCTCTTTTAGTAATAATAATGACTGTGTCTCATACAATGTACCACAATTCCTAACATGAGATAAAGGGTTGATTTATTTATTGAATTTAATTTTCTAATTTATGTAATATATTTTCTGTATAATTGAATAAATGTGACATGTAAGTATATGAATGATTGCACACTTACTTTGCTATTGAAATGAATTTCTATGCGTATTTGTAGTAAACAACATGATCAATGCATGTAATGATTAATGACAGAATGGAATAAAATAAATTCCTCTCTCTGTATATGGCTATCTCAGATACCATGGCTTAAAATGTAGGTAGAACATCAGGGAAAAAATCTTGTATTTTGATCTTGATGCTCTTGCTCAGTTAAGAGCTTTCATTCTGTGTCTATTAAATATCTAAAAGAGTGTTAAAGAAAAAGCCACATTGGTGCAATGTGGCAAAACATGGCAGTGTAAGTCTCAATATTCAGACACAGGGAACCGATGGTCTTGATCAATAATTATAATATTCCTAATTTCCTGAAGTAAAAACATTTACACTATATGCTGGTGTTTCTACTATATTATCATTACTATGAGAAAATATTTTATCTCTAATATATTTCCTTTCAAACCAACAATGTCTTTTACACAGTTTACTGTACGTTATACAAGAAGTTATCATTTGACAAAGCTCAGGGGCATTAATAGTGTTAGTAAGATCAAATTGTGATAAAAAAAGAATCCCCCCCAAAAACAAAATAAAAACAAAAAAGAAACCATCAGTAGGGCTGCATTTACATTGGCAGATCAGATTCATCATCTTTTTCCTCTGGCACATATTAAATATTGTTGCAGTAAGATTTTAATTCTGAATCATATTTGTTTTTTGGTCATTTGACTCACATCTTTTCCCTGCTAACTTTTTAAGTTATTGTAATTTTTTATGAGATGATAGTCTAGGCTAAAATTCATCATGCAGCTTTTAAAACAATACAAGTAAATTATTTATGGTTGTCAGTGGAGTCCAAGAATATACATTTTCTACAGTCATTTATGGATCCAATGACAATGTAAAACTATAGCCGGACGCAAATCCCACCTCCAGTGGCCAGTTCCATAGGTACATTGCACTATAAAGAGACCATAGCTTAACATCCTTATCAAGTTTTAACTCAATGGTTATGTGAAATACCTGTTGAAAGCTGACTGGCTGACAGTGGCCATGTTTTTCAAATAATACACTTATGGATTATCATAATGATGCAGTACGCCAAATCTCAGTTATATTAGGCTTTACTTTTTTTAATTGTTTGGGAAACAGTTAGTTAAACAGAACTCCATCCCTGAATGATGACACCATCCCAGATTTTGCAGACCTCCACAGAACCGTATAAACATGCCTTGTACTTACAGTTGTTTGAGCAAATTAGGCTCTGTAGAATACTGGATAGAATTGCTGTTGACGAACCACAACATGTTTTTTATAATTACACTCCTTTTGTCACCAGTTTTCTGGAGATATGCCCAAAACTCTTGGATTAGGTTTAGCATCATATGTTAAATTGTAAGTGGTTGGGAATGAATAGCTTAGCTACAAAATGGGACATAAAAAAGGTCATCTCCAGTTTTCAGGGTTCTTGAGATTTAAATGTCTGTAAATGTTCAATGTTGCCCTATAGCACCATCTTTAGGACAGTTGGGCCCACCTCTTGCCTGAGTAGTGGAATGGAGTAATAACCATTCACCAAATGTTATGTTTCTGTGACTTACAGATTGGTCTGCATAACTCATTTTAGGGGGAAAAAAAACAATAGAAACACACATATGGTGCTTGGATCCTAATTAAAGCCAAAAGAAGACATTAATTACAGACTAAAGAACGCAGTCATGGTGGAAACAGAATCATTGTCTTTCTACAACAACAGTGATGCTACTGGTAAAAGGTTGCTGCTTTTCTGCCTAGCTCATTTTGGTGTGGGAATTATGCAAACATAATGATGGGAACCAGAGAAGGGTGATTTCTTACAGGATAAAAATCTGTGTGAAAATATCAAAATAGTGCCTTAAGGCCCACAATGTAAATGCAGCCTAAGAAATAGGATTTAAACTAGAGTAATGAGGTTTTCCTAGAGTAATGAAGGCTAAAACCTCATATACACATCAGATAACTAAACAGATTCAAAGTGGAAAAATAGATCCAGGGCAAAAAAAAAAAAAAAAAACCTCATAGCCTTTAAATTCTTTAAATGCAATTTTGAATTCAGGAGTACAAAACATAAAATATGAAACAAGTTAGTTATTTCTGTCCTAAAGCACAAACACACATATCTACAATATTACTGGCAAAGCCATTCTCGCTACAAATGGCCATCATGATGAAACAGAGAGTAAGTAATGGAGAAGACGTCTGATTGGTCCATAGAAATGTCATTCAAAACGCTTTGTGGCTTCTCTGACACCATGGTAACATTCGACTGCTGAGTTCATTGTTTTTCAGAGAAGAAAAAGACAAAATAAAGCAACACAGAAAAGTGGCCAACACCAAAGGTTTCTATGCAGGTAGAATACACACATACACACAGCAAGGTTTACTTTTTTCAATAAAATGCCCACTGAGCAAGAAAGAAAACAACACTTAGGACCAAACCAACTATCGAAAGCATGGTTTTTTTTCAGAGACACAAGCAGACAGGGCAGCACTGGACCACAGTGAAAGAGGAAAAGGGTGGCAGCTGCACTCGGTTTGCCAAACAATGGCCAAATATTACAAAATATCCTATTAACAATATTCACAAATGAACCAAGGCTTAGTACATATCCTACTCACAAATTCTCACCAAATGCCTTGTGCTTATAATCACAGATATTTTGAATACCTATTTCATATATAGAGATATTTTTTTTGGTTCCGCTTTACAAGGTTATTACTGACGAGTTGGAGATTGACACTGTTTGTCCACTCAACATCTTGGACCCAAAGAAGGATAGAGGGCAAGTGGATTAGAAGAGGAAAAAAAATCCTTCCCCCAAGAGAGGCACATACTGTGTGAAAGGCTCCAGGCACGCTGAGAGCTTACGAACACGCACACACACTTATGGAAAGATCCTAACATATCAAATACACTCTAATTCTCGTAACCTTACAGGAGTGAATACACTCTCTCACTCACACAAACATGTAAAAGTCTCCCCATGTTCTTTGTCAAACTAAGCCTACAGTATTTTTTTCTGTCTTTTCAGAGTTCAGTTATGGAACAGTTATTTTTCTCAAAGACTGCATGATATTCTTGTAATTATAGATTAATATATAGATAATAGCAACAACAACAACACAAATGAAAAAGACTTGAAATATTACATTATGCTTATATTTAAATGTTTCGTTCTTTCTTCTGTCTTGAATCTTTCTTTATAAATGATAATCTACTATAAGGTGGTCTAGTAACTAAATGTTCAGCATTCAGTTAAGCATTTTTTAAGGCAACAAAGCCAGCGAATAATGGGAAATATTAATTTCTTAATTTTAACTTGCCATTTACTGTCTAATAGGAAGCTTCTTTATCTAATTTTTATTAGACCCAAATATCATCATGTGACTGTTTTTCCTTCTCAAATACAGCATTCTGTATGAAATAATCACAGAGCCATTAAAAAGATAGATGGTGACCAATCCAAAAGAAAAACATACATCCTTTCTTTAGTAACATGTAGAATCTGAGAAAAAATGTAATAAAATTTAACGACAGGAGTGGACAAATCACACATTTGTCATATTTTCTATTGTGTGGACACACATGTTCAGCAAGTGTTTTTTTCTCCTCTCAAAAATAATTAAAAACCTTTCTGTTGACATTTGCAAAAGAAAACGTCATTTGATACATGTATTCACTCTCCAGTGCCACATTCACACTAGCCAATCAAAGGCGTCTCTGAGCTCTTAAGTGTGCATGTGGAAGAGAGCAGAGTGCTTTCCTCAGAGGGGGTAACTTTAATGCAGCAGATAACGTAACACACTCAATATGGTGTTATCATACATCTGCAGTGCTGTGGGCTGCATTAATCTGTTCTGAATCCTGTGCACTAGCCACGTTGGACTGAAGTTGATCCTGTTGAAAATTATATTCCTGCTGAAAGTGAAGATGGTAGCCAGTCTCAAAAACTGTGTCTGATGAAATTTTATGCCTTTTTGTTATGGGCACAAACACAATGCAGTGAAACGTTATCCACAAAGCCTCCCCTCGGAGGGACTGAAATACTTGCCTATTTTACTTTTGAATTATATTGCATTAGTTGACAATTTTTAGACTAGTTTCTTGGATATCTTGGTAAGTACAGTGTAGCTATGAATTTGATTTGTCCACCCCTATTAAAAACTCTCAAGTATGTCATTAGCAAAGTTAACTACATCAAATCCACCGATCAGCTAAAATAAAATTCCATTTGGTGATTAATCTTTGTCATCATATTCAGCCTTTTAAAATGGTGAAAACTAACTATGCTTTACATATTCTTAATGGTTGATAGCTGGTTAATGGTTGATAGCTGTTGCTTTTTAGTTGCTTTTAAGCAGTTGCTGAGATTGTTGCCTGTAAAACTGACAAAACATCACTTCCCTAAGACACAATACAAGACAATCAGGACAAAAAAGAAAGAAAAAGTGCTTGATGCGGAGTTACTCTTGACATCCTCATCTAATCAATCTTGTGATGGATTGATCAAGTTGTTATGGCTCTTCTGCTATTGTTATCTCTCTCTCTGTGTAAATCTTTCTCTCCTTCACACACACATGCACACGCACTCGCACACTTGTTTTAATCACTCCCTTGGTTTTTGTTGTTCAGGAATCTGAGTCAGTGCTGTCCTTCTCCCACAAG